>NW_026562032.1:598754-665569 GCF_028858705.1 Grus americana
CACGCAGTCCACAACACAGATTCCACATCCTCTTCATCCACATCTGATGACGAAGAGCGTTTTGAGAGACATAGGAAGCGCAGCCATAACAGAAATTTAAGAAGGTTAATGAAATTGGAGAATAGGGCAGGGAGAAATCTATTTGGGGGGAGTTTGCATCTGCCTGACTGTGAAGTGTTATGCCACTTTCTCTTGTACAATTTCTAAAAACTATTTTAATAACAATCTAAGAAATAAGTTTTCAGCCCAATGTCTCTCAGACATGTGTGTCTTCTGGCACATGGATCCCAAAGTCCTTGGGAGGGACCAGCAGTAGTGGCCAGCCTTTATAATGTTAATCCACACTGAACTAAGTAGCCCCTTGGGCTGTAAGTCTTTGAATGTAGACGCGAAAAAATCTTTGAAAGATGTCAGTGTGTTTTGAGGAGTTCTTCCGTCACGCAAATCAAGGTCAGGTCACGGTCTCCACATATGGAGTAAGTTGTTTGAAGCTTGCATTCCTCTATATGCTGTGTGGTCTGGCATGGATATTTAGAAGTGCTAAGAGTTATTAAAATAATTAACGCAGTTTAATGTCCGGAGTGACCATTTTCCTTTTTTTACTCACGGACATTAAATGTAAACCAACTTGAACAAATATTTCATTATTTAGGAAGTTTATCTCATTTATAAGGTCTTCTGCATTCACTTGCCATCGTTATAAAAGCAAAAAGCTAGCTGCATCCCAAGTTAGAAAGTGCCTTTCTCTTTCTCCTTAATTCAAATCAGGTGTCTTCCACTAAACTTTCGAAAAGATGAGCTAAAGGGAATTCCCAAGGATCGAATGACAATTGGAGCAAGTCTGGCTGATGTTGATCCAATGCAAATAGATTGTTCAGTAAGTAATTTTAGTTCATTGTGTCCGTGAGATGTTTCCAGTGTTTCTGAAAGCTTTCAATAACGTGCTGTCTACAGCTACCTGGTTTACAGTTTTCTCTCCAGCAATTTGAAAATTGCCCAGAACATTTCCTTTGTGCTGACATGTACTTTCTGATGGAACCTCATCAAGGTTGCAGCTTTCTTTAACGTATAAAACGTGTTCCGCTGACTTTATTTTTAGGTGCGATTTGATGGTGTGGGTGGTCTTTCTGACCACATTTCAGCTTTAAAAGAGATGGTCGTTTTTCCACTGCTTTACCCAGAAGTCTTTGAGAGATTCAAAATTCAACCTCCAAGGTAACAGATATTGTTTAAAACTATGAATTCTAATTCACCCATTTTCAGGAGAATATTCAACTGAGGTATCAATATGTTTCCACGCTTCAGAATTTTCAGCAATGTTGATGGGGCTTTTTGGCAGTAGTAAAAAGCAATTTCTTAACAATGGAGAGAATCCAGAATATATGTAGGTTCAAAGATGTACCGTGTGGTGAGAGTATACTTTAAAAGTGTCTTGCCTTTAAAAGGTGGGGCTGAGTCATTTTTGGTTTGAGTTCGATGGCCACGTCCGCTTGATTAGTTTATAAGCAAGAAGGAATCATCTACTGGTAGTCAACTGTAATTTGTTGCTTGGAAGTCCAGTTGTCTCTCCCACCAACTGTCTTTTTGTTCAAGTGATCAGGGATACGTTTTAGAATTGACAGGACTTGCAACTAGAACCTTGCCGTGTTTGTCGTGCTTGGGCTAAAGTAAGGATCTGACCACTTTTTACACAGCTAAATTAGTTCTGCGTTATGACATTATTAGAGATTTAATTGTTAGCTTTATATATTCTTGATCAGCGCAGTTCAATTATGGTATAGTGAAATATGACTTTAAATTCTTTGCTTTCGGTAACTTTAAAAGTATTACAAATAATGAAAAGACAATATTCCAGTGGGTTTGCTTCTTTATTCATTGAAATTCTTTTTGAAACAGCAGTGTATTGGCTTTTCTAGTTGATGGCTGTATTTATCTGGAAATGCAGAATACTCTCCCAGGTTTAGACTTCCACCTCATTTATCATCAGCAATGGATGGCCTGGGAGACCAAATCCAGTAACTTCAAGCTTTTTAAGGGAGAATGAAATGCTTTACTAGCAAATCTTGCCTTTTGTGAAAACAAGCATTTACATGCAGCGTATCATAAGTTAGCCAAGTCTCAGATTCTGCGCTCAAGTTTGTTCTGGTTTGGCTCCACTGTGCTGTAACCACCCCTGGTAGTTTGTCAGCAGTTTTGGAAGTGCCCTTCCGGGACACTAGGATCTTTTCTCGAGGTTTGTACGTCTCCATTATCCTCTTTATTTGTTGCGTTTACTGCCTTGTTGAATTGTGTAGGAACACAAAACTTCCATCTCTCTTCACTTTTCTCACACTTCAGCTGTTACCGCGATCTTATACACAAAGTGTTTTGGTTAGGAGAGAAGAGGGGTGTGGTTTAGGGATGAGGACTGTAATAGATACTTTTCCATCATATATGAATCTTTTCTTCTTTTTCTTTCTTTCTTTCTTTTTTTTTTTTTTTTTTTTTTTAATAATTGCAGAGGCTGTCTATTCTATGGTCCGCCAGGGACTGGAAAGACACTGGTTGCTCGTGCGCTTGCTAATGAATGCAGCCAAGGTGAGAGGAGAATAGCCTTTTTTATGCGAAAAGGTGCCGACTGCCTGAGTAAATGGGCGGGGGAATCTGAACGACAGCTTCGGTTATTATTTGATCAGGTAAGGTTGAAACGTGCTGTGTGTTCTGTCCGAGTGGTAACTGTAATCTTCTGTGGTCAGTATTTTTAAGAACAACTCACTCCTTTTTGGTTTTTGTCAGTTCTTTCCACTGAATGGGTTTGTTAGTGTTTCCTTTTTCAGTGGGTTTTTTACGGGCTTGAAATCTTGAGATGTATTAGGGAAGATTAATAAAACGAGAAAACCTCGCAAAGCAAACCCCTGCTACCCACCTCAGAAAAACCCCACCAAAACCCCCAAAATAACCATCAACAAAAAAACCCCACCAAACCCAAACCAAAACAGCCACAAAAAGGGTTTCAAGAGGCAAGAGATGGATGGTGGCTTTAGATCCGAGGGAAACAGATGCAGGCTGACGGCATAGTCATTTAAATTCCTGATGGAAGCTTGCTTTCAGAACCTGTAATTGAATTAAGTCTCGGCTCTGTTCTCGGCGGTTGCCAAACAGCTGTAAAAACTACTGCTCTGATTTGTTTCCTGTCACCCGGTCTCAGTGGCTTGACACAAGCTGCCGTCTTCTGTTACTCGTGCCCCTCACTCCATTAGCCCAATTAGTAGAGATCCCTGATGCCAGTCTGAAAGATCTAGTTCCAGTGACTTCCCAACCAAAACATTTTTAATGCATTTTCTCTTTAAAATAGTCCCGGTTTACTTATGTCCATATTCCTCTGTTTTCATTCGAGGCCTACCAGATGCGACCTTCAATTATCTTCTTCGATGAGATAGACGGCCTTGCTCCTGTGCGGTCCAGTGAACAAGACCAAATTCATAGGTAGTACATTTTTGGTATCTACATAGAAGCTGCTTGATCTTTGTGAAAAGACCACCACAACCTGTTTAACTTTATGTGATACATTAATTTATCCTGAAAACTAGTAATTCAATGCTACTAAAATTCAGATGATTTTCAAACAATAACTGAAACCAGTTCACTCAGCTTGATATCAGCACAAGGCCTGTGTTAGCTTACTGGTTTTGTTATGTCCTAAATTAAGTCTTTCGCTAATTGGCGTCTCATCAAGAAAAGCTTGTCCTTTTTGAGTGGTCATTGCAGAAGATTGCGTAGAATGTAACAAAATTTACTAAACCAGTGAATGAAAATTATATTTTTTCTGTTAGCTCTATTGTGTCAACTCTTCTGGCCCTTATGGATGGCTTAGACAGCAGAGGAGAGATTGTGGTCATTGGGGCCACCAACAGGCTGGATTCTATAGATCCTGCTTTACGAAGACCCGGCCGCTTTGATCGAGAGTTCCTCTTCAGCTTGCCAGATAAAGAGGTCAGAACTTAAACACAACCTTAATGCTCATGTGACAAAGTCCCTCTTTATAACAAAACCACGTAACAATGCAGGATTACAGAGCAGTTAAAGTCAAACCCAGTGTTGGACAACTTGGGCAAAAGAGAGACTGTGGGGGCAGATCCGGTACTGAATATATACCATTAAGAGGATTTCCACAAGTAGTTAGTTCTGTAATTAGTTTTGGTTTCACTGTGACCAGCCAAGAAAATGGGATGCTGCTAGTCACTGAAACATGTAAGAAAGAGTGAATGCCCCAATTAGCTGTAAATTACTGCTATCTCATCTTGAAAATGAAAGAAATGGTGTGCGCACAAGAATTCCTTTTTGCAAACAAAAACTTTTCTCAAGGCTGGTGCTGGAGCGATTGAATTTTTTTCCATTCCCAAATCTGTCCATGTTTGCTGACTGACTTAATCCACTTAGACACTTTCATCCTGAAGTGGTCTTGCTCTCAGTTCTTGGTTTACGAATGGATAGTGGATGTACCTGTGCTGGATCGTTCCCAGGCTGCGTATCCTGGGAGGGAAGTATTTTGGGAGCTGACATTCTTACTGGTAACTTCTTATTGGACAAAGATGCGAGGTACGCTGGACAGGTGTGGGGCTTGGGAAGCTTCTAGTTCAATGGCGATAGCTAAGCAATGAAAAAGTAGGTGTATAGCAACCAAAAAATATGGGGAGGAAGATAGTGTGGAACCCTGGTCTTGTGTGTTTTAATTTGGCTATGGTTGAAGGCTAGTAAAAGTGCACTAAACAGCATCTTTAACAGAAACATTTGTCTCCAGTTTTTATCTCCTTTCAGGAACAGGAGAGGAGGTGCCGTGAAACACATACACTATATGATTCCCTACTGTGGAAGAATTCTAGAAATCTGCCGTAATTAAACTGTGTACCAGGGAATACTTAAATAAAAGATCTTGCTAAGATCGGAGATGAAGATAGGCAACGTTTGACATTTTCTGGATCAGTGACAGTAGTTTGAGTCATAATTATTGTTCGTCTTTGTAGTAATTGTAGCAATTACTCTGCAAAAGCAGAGAGCGTATTAATCGAACTGTAAAATACTTAAAAGTTTAGCAGATAAACCAAGTATTTGTATTAATGTGAGGGTGTGGGGGGTTTTGTGTTGTTTCGGGGATTTTGAAGAGAAAACTCTGGACAAACTAAAATGCGACCATTTTATTTCCAGGCTAGAAAAGAGATTTTCAAGATTCACACACGAGATTGGACCCCAAAGCCATCGGACATGTTTCTTGAAGAGCTAGCTGAAAATGTGTTGGTAAGTTTGAAAATACAGTGAGTTACTGCATGGGACTGAGTCCGAAGAAGGAATCTGAGCTTGTAGCAGGCAGTACTCGAGCTCTTGCACCTTGCTGCAGAGTGAGGCGGCTGGCACGCCGTGGGAGCAAAGCAAGTTAGATGCTTCTTTTCTTTTAATTTTCTTTCTGTCTCTCAGAACGTTGAATGGGTTTTGGGCATCTTCCCTGGGAGCAAAGTTTTGATTAGGGGGCTGCTTAATAAGCGCAGGATATCAGGCTGCGAGCCACGTAACAAAACTTCTCTGCAGTGCAGTAACTCTTTACGTTCTCTCTTAAACTGTTAATTTTTGGCCGCATACAAAGTCTTTCAGTGTTGCGCTTGGGGAACGGAACCTTGGCCTTGACTTCTGTGTTGCCTGAGACTGATGTAACCTTTGATTCTTGTTTTCTTTGTTAGGGTACTGTGGTGCTGATATTAAATCCTTATGTGCTGAAGCTGCCCTCTGTGCTTTGCGCCGCCGCTATCCTCAGCTATACAAAAGTAGCGAGAAACTGCAGTTAGATGTTGCTTCTATCAAAATAACAGCAAAGGATTTTGTCATGGCTATGCAGAAGACTGTTCCAGCTTCACAGAGGGCTGTGGCTTCACCTGGGCGAGCGCTATCATCTGTTTCAAAACCACTGCTTGAAAACACCTTAGCAAGAATTTTACAAGCCTTGCAGAGAGTATTTCCCCACGCAGAGTTTGCACTACAGAAGGACCAACAGCCAGGTATAACGATAACATTCACTACTTTAAAATTCTGTCAAAGCAAAAAATTCTCATTTGTGCAGTCAACATACACAAACCTCTTGGCCATAATGACAGCAGAATTTCAGAATATGCATGTGCATGCTTTTATTTCAGGAACATGGTGGATAGGTTTTAGTCTGGATTCTAAAGTGAAGTGCTGGATGGGAGCTGTGAATGACTCACAATAGGCCGTAGAGAACTATGCGTTCTCTACTACAGCACCCTGTTTCTGACAGTAGCTAACATCATATTTGTCATTTGTAGAGATGGATCTGAGGTTTAAAGTATGAGGCACCTCTTTCAAAATATTGAAATAGAGGGGAAAAAGGTATTTTTACATGAATGCTTCTAATTCCTGTCTGAAGAATGTCAGGACCACAATGCAAGCAGAAGCGGTTTAAGCTAAATACTGTTTTAGCTATCGTGATTTATTTTTTAGCCATAGTCTCTTAACTTAAATGTTTGTGGATCACACTGTACACTTGTACAGGAGATGAGAATGGTTTAGTAGTGTGTACTTTGGGACTTGGCTTAGCATACGTGAGCTCACACCCCTGACTGCATCAGCCCTGATCAGGTTTACTCTGTCAGTTGGTGAGAGCAAAGAAATTGATAAACTCACTCCACTCTTGATTAATGGAAATCTGTTAATAGTTAGTTATGCTAATCTCTGGAGACTGTCCTACCAGGATGACTCCCAGTAGAGCCAGGAGATAGGTTAGCATTGGTAAAACAGAGGCAGAAATCCACCAACAAAACAAAAGCAGAGAGGCTAGGGGATTGGTAATTGCATCCCTTCTCTGTTGTCTGCCTTCCATTATCTACTCATTCGGTGATCTGTGAGGAGCCTTACTTAGCAGGTGTGTTGGTCTGTATATTCTGACTCACTAGTCCTACGCAAATGGAAGTTTGTGGCCATCGCACTCGCTTAATTCCCTCGCTTCCAGTGCGGGAACCTGCCCCAGAAAGAAGTGGCCTTGTTGGGTTTTTCAGGTGTCTCGGAACCACCAAAGTTGTTCCTAATCATCTTTCTTCTAAGGAGAAAAAAACCAAACAACCTCCCAAGCACTTAGGACAGCTTTGTAGAGACTTGTGCGGTCTCCTTAGGTCTGTGGTAGGACGAACTCTTCAGAAAATAGCATTCAGTGTGTGCCCTCAAATGAAGAAATAGAAGAAAAGGGATTTCCAGCACTGATTTGAAGCTGTGTTAATGCGAGAGTGAGATATGGAGTATTCAGGAAAGTTAACAAACCTCTCTTGTCTTTCAGACAGTGTAAATCATGTTTTAAGAAATTATGCAGTTGACAGTGATGAGGAATCGCCATCAATCTTTGAAGATAAGCCAACTCATCAAATGCCCAGTAGAGAAAAGGAAAAATTCCTCAATTTTAGCAGGTAAATGTTGATATTAAGCTTTTGACATTTTAATGTGGAAGGTGTATAAGCCAACAGTTGAAAAAATAGATTGTTGTCATCACTGTTGGGTCAGTTATTTTTCTCCGTTTCTATCGCTATGCTGTCCAGAAAATGTGACCAGCTGAGTTTGGTTAGGTCTCTAAGATCTTTGACTTCAGCCAGTAAAGGTACAGTGGTATTGTGCTGGAAAAAACAAACGCTCTTCACAAATGTGTTTCATGCTAGGAAAGCAAGATTACTAGGAAATTAATACACAATTCAACGATGAAACAATTAGAATGACTGAATACAATCTTGTACGTATTTGGCGTACTGCTGTAATTTAACTAATCCAATTGCGTACTTCAGATACAGCTCATGTGTTTCAGCGCCCACCTTAATTTTTTCCTAGAAACGTTGTTCTGCTCCTTCCTTCCCGCTATCTCCAGTAACTACGGCCAAATTTCAGCTGAACTTGACAGATGTAGAGATCTCGTAGTTACTTAAACTCAAGACCTACTGAAAATTGGGGTGTACAGATCCAGATTGGTGTGTGTTGAGAGAGAGAGCGAGAGCGAGTTGTATTTCTCCTCCGTATCAGGTTACTGACCAGTTGTCGTGTGTGTATTTAGCTGGACAAGTCCCCGTGTGTGATTTAAGAGCCATTACTTAAGCCAGCCAAACGAATAGCAGAGATGCTGGGGATTGGCAGGATTTCTTTGGGGAGCTATGGTACAAGGTTGTAAGAAAATGAGCTTTGATAGTCTTCCTGATCACAGACCAGCTTATTATTTACTGGAACATGGAGAGTATTTACCAAAAAAAACGAGGTTAGGAAAAAACCTTTAACATCTGTGTGCCTAGTCATCACTTCATTTTGAAACTTACTATCTTCTAATTGTTCTAGAAATGCTTATTACCAGCCAACATCTTGCAGGCCACGGTTCTTACTAGTTGGAGAGCCAGGATGTGGGCAAGCTTCTCATTTGGCACCTGCAGTAATACATGCCCTGGAAAAGTTTCCAGTTTATACGCTAGACCTACCTGCTTTGTTTGTTACCGCCACATCACCGGAAGAAACATGTGCACGGGTATCTTTTTTTTCTTTTTAATCTCATAGGCTTCATGAACTGTATATAAACTAGTAAAATAAGCAAAATTCATTGTTAATAGAGGTGGCCTGGTTTGAACGTGTTGTTAGGTTTACTTCTGTCCGAAAATGCACGTTTCTTTTTAGATCATATAATCCCGAGTAAGGATGTTGTAGATGGCCGTATTTTCTATTCCAAATTAAGCCGTGAGGAATTTGCTAGCAGCTTGGGAAGCTGGGAGGTGCTGCTAATAAATCCCTCTTTATCGCAAGAAATCCTGCCCATTTCGGTGGGATCCAGAAAGTTGTTTTCATTGCTGCTTACGAGACTCTGCTCCCAGTAGGTGGCTCTGCATCAGCCTGACTGCAGGTCACGCACTTTTTGTAGGCTTTTTTATTAAATATAATGAAAAGGCAATCAAGGTTTTGGGGAAAAGAAGTGTTTCTTTTTTTTACATATGTACACGCGTGCGCGCGTGTGTGTATATATATACAGCTTCCACTGCTGTAGTATATGCAGTAAAAGCATTAAAATTCATGGAACACTTACATTTGTAAACTGGTATGTTTTTCTTAACTGTGAAAATTAAATATAAGCAGAGGTAGTGCTGTTTTCCTTTTTACTTTTAGGCAGGAAAGCCATTTTGTTGTTTGGCATCACTGTATTAAAATATCTTGACCTTTAGGCAGCAGCATTTGAGAGCTGGACAAGTAAGGACAGACACACTACAGGACTGGATACTCATTTGTCACAGAAGAGGCACAATTCCTTTTTTGTTACGTTACGGTTGCTTCTGCGGTCGTATAGCTACCGTGTCTAGTCACTGCCCAGACACACCACGTGCGCTTCCCATTTTGTGACAGGAACCCCCCTGAATCTTAATAATCTGAAAGGGTCCACGGAGAAATTTGTCACGTGAAAGGGCTGTTGCCACTTCCCTCACGCAGTAGGTGCACGCTCTCTTCTGCGATCGAGGTACCATCTGTAGGCAACGGCTTGCGGCCATCCAAAGCGTGTAATCGGGTCTGATGGATCCTTTGGTAATGAGAGGCTGTGCGTGATTTAGCTGTTCAGGCAGGCTGAAGACTGGTCACCTCTTATAAAACATACTTGAAATTTTGAATTGTAACCAGGCTCCTCTTACAGCATCAGCCCCCATCTTTTCACATAGGTCTGTCTGTGTTTGTTCAGACTGTGCTCCAGACTGACTTGGCTATGTGCCCGCTCTGAATTGAAGATGGTGTAGTCGGTCGTGTAGTTGCAGTCGTGTAGTGACTTACCCAGACTAATACATCTTGAAGAAGGGTTAGGCTTGTGTTTTCAGGCACACCACTACACCAGCTAAGTTGTGAGGCGCTTTAGGAGTTCCCTTACACCTGAGTAGTTTTGAAATCAGGTAGAGCTTCAGGTCTGTCTGCGTAGCAATGTCTATATTTGAGTCAAAGTAAACGTTTTACCTTATTGTTAAGGAGTTGTTCTTTTGTTGGTTTGGTTTTGTGTTTTGGCTTCATGTACTCCCACTTCGTAAGATAGTTTGACTGATACGTAGTTATTTATTAGCCTATTGCACACGGTTTAGTTTTCTTATCCAAGCTTTCATTTCACCAGTTGATGCGAGAAGCTCAAAGAACAGCGCCGAGTATCATTTATATCCCACATATCCATTTGTGGTGGGAGGCTGTTGGAGCTACACTGAAAGCTACTTTTACAACACTACTGCAGAACATTCCAGCATTTGCTCCAGTTTTGCTGCTTGCAACATCCGATGTGTGTCACGCAGATCTCCCAACAGAGGTATTTCTGTCGTTACTTTTTTTATTCAATTTCTTGTTCAGCTATAAATCCTTTAAGCATTGGAGTACTTAAGCAAATGCATACTGTTATTACTCAGGCACCCTACCCAGGTCTCTTAAAATTTGCTTAGACAACACAATGCCGAAAGCGTTTGTCTAAAGTGTCTTCTGAGTAAAGAGATTGACTTTGACCCAACTTTTTCCCCCTTCTCACACACTCATGCTTGTTAGACAGATGTAGCCATTTACTTCAGACAATAAATCCAGTGACTTCAGGATGGTTAGGTATGTACTTAGTCAAGAATATATGGTGCTTGAAATGGAAATGGGAAAAAAAATATTTTTACTGAAAACATTTGTACTGAAATTGAAAGATATTTTTACTGAAAAAGTACGGTGGTCACACTGTAATGATGGAACGGAATTTCATCTTTAAATTCTTTAATAAAAATTTCAATTTCTTTGTTCATGTAAGTGAAAGCTTTACAAATGAGAAAGCCGAGTTCCAACTTCGTTTCAGTAACTTGGAAGTGGATTTTTAGTGGTATTCCTTAACAAAATTCAGTAAGAGTACATGCTTAGCTTCCTAGACATCTGAGAGTGTGCATTAAAGGAGGATATTCAAAATGTGAAGATGCTGCCCTGATTATTTTGTCTCAGTTACTGCGGGGGGCTTACCTAGATGTGTTTGTCATCAACTGCTTTGAAAGGGCTTAACTTTCTAGAGGAGTTTTAATACTGTTAATGAAGTCCTTCTAAAATAAGTATTGAAATTCCTTCCATAACTTTTGGTAGTAGAGACTGAAAAATGGAGTAAAACCTGGAAGTATACAGCCTCAGACACCTCGCTTAAATTAATTTAACAAAAAAAAAAAAACCCCAAACACCTTACCAAAAAGCCCGCATTTGTCTGCTGAACCCTGCCTGTTCCCTCTCTAGATGCCATAGAGATTGAAACCAGCAAGGCAGGTAAATAGAAAATAAGCAGTCCTGGAGGTGGTGAATGTCCCCACTTGATCAGTGTATCACACGGTCCCTTCATTGAGCTTTAAATCTAGAGGTGTTCCTTAGAGAAGATATTTTAATCTGCCGTGCTAACCTAGGAAAATCTAGAGTTTGAAGGACAAGCAGATAGCTTCTCACAGTTTGTCTTACTCAGGTGATTATTCGGTTTAATTTTGAAAGGTACTCATCTTTTTGGACTAGAGTATGAATTTGTGTGGCCTTATATCTGAAATATCTTTTCTCCTCATGCTTTAGATAAAAGAATTGTTTATTGATGATTATGAAGAAGTTTTCAAAATCCAGTTGCCTAATGAGGAAGAAAGAAGAATGTTTTTTGAGGACTTAATTGTAAATCAAGCTGCTAAAGCTCCTGCATCAAAAAACAGTGCAGGTGAGGCTATTCTACTTATAAAACTTTGCTAACTGTAAGTTAATAGCTATACACTATTTGCTTTGGTGGTAATTTTCTAGCGATAATTTGTCATACGCTTGTATTTGAGTACCATAAATTGACTAAAAGTTTCTGATTCAATTAAGCGTGGCGGCCATTGGAAGTGCTGCCTGTAGCACCACCGCCTAAGCCTCAACAGCTGACTGAGGAAGAAATCAACCAACTGGAGGAGCAGGAGGAGGACACGTTGCGTGAACTTAGGATTTTCTTAAGGGATGTGACTCATAGACTTGCCATTGACAGACGTTTCAGAGCATTTACAAAGCCTGTTGACCCAGAGGAGGTAAGTTAGTGTTGATCTGTAATACCATTTTATCTGTCTCTGTTCATAATTTGTCTGCGTGTGTATTTCTCAGTGTCTGTGTGCTCTTTATATGAAGGTTTGTCTTTGTTTTTAGGACTCTACTATTCCAATTTTTCAGCAAGCAAGCAAGCAATGAATTTTGCTTTTACTTTGCTGACTCCTTGAGGCTGTCAAATGTCTGTTCTTTAAGTAATCAGTGAAAGCCCCAGGTTCCTTCTAAAATGTCTTTTAGAACTTCAGAATATTTCAGTTGGAAGGGCCCTACGATGACCATCTACTCCAACTGCCAGTCAGACCAAATGCCAACACAGTTTGCTCAGGCAAAGGCCTCGATGTGTAGGCATGTTACAGCAGTGAAAAGAGCAGAGGTCTCTTTCTTTATAAACAGCATCTATAGGACTGTTTTAATAAAGCCTAAAGCTCTTTGACTGACTGTCAATAGTTTCTGTAAGAACAGAAGTAGAAGCAGCAGTTTTTAAAATAAAGGTTGAGTCTGTTCTCCGTTTCAGCTGGGGCTCCTCAGTACAAGATCAACCCTAAGGGCTGTGTGGTTTCTTCTTCCACCCATACGCTTCTTATGTCTCTCTCTCTCATTTAATTCATTGGGTAAGTCTGGGTGTCTCTTCCCTTCTCTGCCCCGCACGTGCTTCTGACCTCCCTGCTGCTTTTTTTCCCCTCTTCAGGCCTGTCTCTTCAAAGCCAGTTGAAATAGCCCTTCTGTTTTCAAGAACCTAACTGGTTAATTTCCACATCTTTGGAGGTGCCATAAATATTTGGGGGTTTTAAGTCCTTTATTTGACTTTATTAAAAGAATGAATTTTGGTAGATACTGTGTTAAATCTCTGAGCACATACATTTCATTTGTAGGTACCTGATTATGACGCAGTTATTAAACAGCCCATGGACCTGTCGGCAATTCTCTCTAAGATTGACTTGCACCAGTACCTAACTGCAGGAGACTTTTTAAGAGACATCGATCTAATCTGTAGCAACGCTTTAGAGTACAACCCAGATAAAGATCCTGGAGGTGAGGATGTGTTTTTATCCCTAATTTGGAACAATTTGAAAGGTATAAATTGATAAATGTCATCTGTGGACAGTAGACCTGGGATCAGATCATTTTAAACATCAACAGAGAGCATTTCTTGCCAGGAAGTAAATGTTGTAGCATTAAACTACTTGGGCATGCAATTGTGATAGAAGCGTTGATCAGTAACTAGTGCTTTTGCTTTAATAATTAACTTTTATCTTGTTACGCTGAAAATATTCACTGAGAGGACTTTTCAGAACCTACCTATGACAAGAGCAAAATCTTTCCAAGTAATCAAAGGATTTTGTTGGCTGTTAGAAAATACTCAGGTCTGACTGTAAAATTGCAGATCGTCTCATTAGGCACAGAGCTTGTACTTTGAGAGATACTGCGTATGCCATAGTGAGGGAAGAAATAGATGAAGACTTTGAACAACGCTGTGAAGAAATTCAAGAATCTCGTAAGAAAAGAGGTATGGTTTTTTGATACGAAGGATCTTAAGGCTTGTCTCAGGATTTGTAACCAACAACGCAAGACACAATTCTTTGCTATCTGTTCTTTATTGCAAGGTTGTAGCTCTTCAAAGTATGCTCCCTCTTACTACCGTGTAATGCCAAAGCAGAACTCCGTTCCTGGGTGTACGAAAACAGACCCAAAGTGTAATGAAAAAATGAAGATAGCAGCAGCACCTGTAGATGCCAGTACACCCCGCTCTAACAGTAAGTTGCATTTTATTCAGACTTCCTTGGAGAAGGTGCTAAAGTCACCGCTACCTTCTCTGTTCTTGTGACATAACAGGTTTCTCTGATGCCTGGTTCTTCATGCCAGAGGCGTTACGTTTTTTAATTTGTTTCAAAATGTGAGATAAATCCAGAGGTTGTTCATTCAATATGGTTCTGAAGTTCAAGTGCAGTGGTTGGTTTACATTGAAAGACACTGGCCCTGATGGCCCAACCGACATTTCATGGCTCCCAAGTTGCTACCTCTCGGAGGCAAAAAATGTTGTCCATGGCAGTTTCTGAATACTCAACTAGTTTTTAGTTATACGAAACAGTATTTTTCCCTTCTCTGCCCTCAAACGTTGAACTCTGTGCCACCTCTTACTGTGATTTCCAGCCGAAGGGGGAAAGGGGAAAAATTAGGGAAGCAATAATAATAGACAGGGAGAGATCCTTATTTCCTCACTTTTCCTGTGAAAAGGACATGAAAGAACAAAGGGACTTGGATCTCGTAGAGTTAAAACGCATGACGTGGTGTGAAGTTTCCTGGTCTCACTGGCATGACTGGGAATTTTGCCGTTGACTTCACCCACGTGCTTCGTGCTGCACTCCGTGAATACAAGGAACGGTGGGTTTTTCTGGAAGGCAAAAGTGCAAAGTTTGTTTTAAACAAGGTTAACTGCATCAGAAAGCATATGAGGTGTAAGTCTTTAGGGACAATTTTTTTCTCCGGCAAATATTCCCTTAAAATTGCATCTATAATGCTGCCCAACTTCAAGCTGTACTTCAAGCGGCATGGGCCCAGAGTCCCCTGCAGAATACAAGACTTACATCCTAATGTTTGCAATGGAAGATGTGTTTCCTTAACCTTCATTATTTTGGAGTGTTACCGAGCAGTGCTGTTAATGGCAATGTGACTCTATTTTTTTTCCTGGTTTTACCCTGCCTTTTTCCTCTAGTGCATTTTTTTTTGTGTCTAATTGTTACGGAGCAGTGACTTTTGCCAGAAAGTAAGTGAAAGTCAAGCATTTCTCAGTGAAAAAATGGTAGAAATCCTGTCTCTGTCATCGCAGAAAGCGACTGTATTCCAGGTACAGGATACTTCGCCGACACTGTGTTCCAGATAAACAGAAATGCTGACTTTAAGAAACTTGTGTCGTTCCAGATTCGTGGGTACGCCGTACGACTCGTGGGACGCATTCTCAGGCAGAAGAGCAACAGGTGACGTGTGCCGATAAAGCCAAGGAAATTCTCACACAGCCAGTGATTGTGGATTACTATGAGCTCAAAGTAAGTCTAATTTCAATTTTGTTAATACTGAAACAGGACGTTGCCTTGCTACGTGTGAATTAAGTCAGTTAACCAATGCCAATTAAAACAATTTATGGGAAGGATATAAAGCTTGTGAAAGAATTCAACCTGTAATGGACTCTGACTGCTGTGTTGCCGCAGCTGGTGTAGGCTGCTGTTCTTGATTTTGGTTCTCTTCCTCATCTTTAATTTAAAAGGGCTTGTTGAATTTGAAAATAGCCCACTAACAGCCTGCTAGTACTGTTGGTTCCTAATGTCTTAACAGTTGTTACGATGGATTTGGGGGCTGGGTTTTGGGTTTTGCATGTTTTCAGTTATTAGGAACCTGAAAAGAACCTTTATTTCTAGCAGTGATGACTCGAAACCTGAAGTTAGGTTGACATAAAGCTCATCAGGGATAAAATACTAATACCTACTTTTCTGAAATTCTTTCAAAATCCAGTGTGAGAATTTTACATTCCTACAGTTCCAGTGTTATAAGGGTCTTCCAGTCCCTCGTAGAAGCCGCTATCCTAGGCTACAGTTGGGGAAAGGGTTAAAAATGGCCTAGCTGCAGGGGGTAAAGGAGATTCCTTTGCGTGGATTGCAGAGGGTAGAACAAGGGCCCCATCTTCAGGGGATATTGCAGTGAGGAAGTTAGGAAAATTGCTAGGTTGGAGTCCTGGAGGTTGGCCAAAGCAGAGGAGGCCTGCTCTTTACCTGCCCTGACGAGAGAGGGAGTAGTACACGGCTGTTTCCCCTGTGTGGGGAGAATGGGACCAGATAGGAATCCCATGCGGTGCAGGGGCTTGCCAACACAATTTCTGTCACATTTTTAAGCTGTGACCTAATTTGTGGAGGTGAAACCAACTTTTTAAAGCTGGCTTCCTAAGGAAGCAGATTTCGGGGGCGGGGGGGGGTGGGGGGTGGGGTTGTTGTTGTTCATGTCTGCTTCTGTGTGTAGAGAAGCCACACAGGTTTTTCAGAGAGTCAGGGTGCTAACAGTGTGTGCTCCAAAGTTACTGCCCACTGTGGAAATGGTACAGTAGAGCCCTTAGATATGTTTCAGCTCTGAGAGCTACAGTCATGAAACGCATCTTTTGGAAAATTTGTTTCATCAACATGGATGCCATTGGAACTAGCTGCTCGTACCAGGGAGCCTCTGTAGGATTCACCTGCAGTGAATAAGCTAGGTGAACCTCCAAAATGTAGCTGCTTGGTTTTGTTTGGGGGTTTTTGTTCGTTTATTTGCTTGGTAATAGGCCTAGAGCTTTATGAACGTGTAGAAACGCATGCAGTCATCTATGTGGCAGCAATTAGAAATCGTTTCACGCGGAATGGTGACCATACACCTCTGTCGCATCCTGCCTTTTCTGTTTGCAGCAGCTGAAAGCACGCTGCGTGGGTTTTGTGCGTTTTATCTGCGGGTTGTGTAGAATGAAGTTGAGGGGAATACTCAGCTTTTGTGCTAGTTGATCTGAGGGAGGCAGAGTTTGACGACAGGCAGTTGTGAGGCAGTAATACTTTCCTTTGGTACGGCTGCTCTCTTAAGCTACATCTTCACAGCCTCACACAACACACAGGCACTGAATAGCCCCAGCAGTGGAAGAAGGTGCTGCCGCTAGTTTGTCACTGTCGTGTTCCCAGAGATGATTGCATTCGCATCTTTGGTAACAGAAAGGCCTGTGTGCGAGATTGGTAATTTGCTACAGGCAGAGTCACTCTGCTAGTTTATCCACTCGTCAGTTTAAAGGCAGGAGCCAACTGAGGTAACTTTGCTCCCTGAGCTGCTTCAGACGTTTGAGCAGTGTGTTCTGCCAGCAGAGCTGTAGGCACACTACACGTTCAGCTAATGGGTAAAGGTGAGCACCCAAGGCTGCTTCTGTTTCCAGCTGGCACAGCTGGATCCAGAAGATTTGTAGCCTGGCTTCCAAAGATCCATTTTACAGTGCCCTGCATTGCAGCAACAGTTTCTCTAATAAAATGGAACAGTGGCTTTGCTGTGGCAGCAACTCTACCACAAAGTGGATTGTGTCATTCCCTGCTGTTCTGGAAGCAGTTGATTCACGATTAGGATTGTTGATGTGATAGATTGATGACTAATAAAATACTGTCTGAAATTTAAGCTTTCCTTTTCTCTGAAGTATGAAAAAGTAACTCCTTTTCTTCAGTTAAATCTTGTGAGATGTTTCGTCTGTTCTCTGAAGTGTCACTCATGTTTCATAAAATAAGAAAGTAGGATGTCGTTTGTGTTGTATTGTTATTGTTTAGCTTCTGAAAACATGAAGAGCCTATTCAAAGGATCTTGCACTATTCCAAACTTGTAGTTTCCTTTTTTTTTTTTTCTTCAGCAACTGTTGCGTTATGTCACGGCAGTAACTAAAAAGTTCAGTATATTTTGCATGGAAAAACTGTACGCTGTTCTGAGTCAGTCCATATACCAACATCGGGAAGATTATGACAAAACTGAATTAGTGCAGGTAATTTTTTTTTTTTCTTACAGCACTTTCTATCACTGTTATGCATGTGTGTCTTAGGCATGTGTACGTGTGCACTCTGGACATCACGCTTCCTTAGCATTACTCTTTACTGCTTAGTTGCCTGTGTTACGAGGCTTTTTCATTTCAGTCTGGAAGAGGTTTATCCATATTGCAAACCCATTGTTGTATTTGGCATAATCGTTGGCAGTTTCAGCAGGAAATGGCTTGAACTGGAAGACAATGGGTCCACCCACACAGCCCTCTCAAAGCAGTTAACCTCAGTCTGTCAATAGTCCTTCTCCAGACCCTTTTTAGGGCTGGGGGGGCTACGTAAGGAGGGTGCTTTCCCCAGTCTGTTGCTTCCTCTTTCTCCCCTTACAGGCAGTCAGACACGGTAACACTTCATAGAGTAGTCCTTCCCTTCCTGAAAAGAAATTAGGTATGAAACCTAACAAGAGTTTGAGACTTTTCTCTGGTCTCACCATAATCTCTTTTTAACAAGCATGGCTCGAGCATCTTTAATTTGACACATGGGGAGATTTCTGCCTCTGACGGTTTCATGTTAATGAGTCAAATTCTCTGTTCTTTTCCGCTAAGAGAGGATTTCTGAGTTGTCAGAAGTCTTCCGGAGATGCCCGTGGTCCCAGTCAGGCATTCCCAGCATTGAGTCGATTGAGATAGGTTGGATAGTCAGTTGTCAGATTCAAGATCCTTGAATCCCTTTGTCTTTGAGATGCTTGTGACTGAGAATAGAGAAAATTCTTTATGCCTCTCAGCCTGCCTTAAAAAAGAGGAAGCCTCTTCTCTTCAGCTCGGGTCATCTGGATCTCTTCTTCCACATCAGAGAAGGAGTTAGAACCGATGTTCTGTTCTGATTGTGCAACAGGGAGGATTATTTGGATTCAGGGAGGCCGTTCCTGAAAAATGGGCCCATCTCTCATCTAGTATAATGACGTTGTTTAGCATGAGAAGGCATTTATTAATGTTATCTTGGGGCTTGTGAGGTTTTGTGGCTTGAAGCATTGAAAGTTGAGACTTGATTTCTTTGTTTGCTACTTCTACCTTTAGCTTTAACAAAAAAAAATTCTCCTCTTCAGAGTGACACTGCAGGTCAGTCAGGAGCAAGCTCTACTGTATGAAGAGATAAGACTTTAACAAGTAAATATTCCGAGTGCAGAAAAGAATGTTTCCAGCTTTTAGTTGTGCCTTTTCAGGAACTGTCTCCTCTTTCTAACTGTTGGAACCGCTGTCGATACGGTTCCATAGTCTCTTGATACAGAACCACGCAGTCTCTGTAGTCTATTTGGGACACATAAGCATGTGTTTGAAGCCAGTGGGTATAGAAAGATGTTACGGTGGTGCTAGCGCATGTATTTGCTAAATCTTACTACCAGTGGTATGTGTGTACAGATCCTTTGTTATTTTTTATGAAGAAATAAACAGGGTTCTTAAGCTTTTGTTCATGCTGACTGCTAGTTTGTCTTTTTTTCTTATTAGGAAATGAAGAAAGAAATTGCAGCCTTCAGTTATGCTCGGTGTTGATTTCCACATACTTCTCGTCTAATGTTTTCTTTTCACTGCATGTTGTTATCTGCGCATAATTAATTCAATAAAGATTACTTCTACAGATGTTAAACAAATATATCTTTGACTTTGTTAAGAAAGCTCTAATAAAGTCCTTTAACTGCTTTTATTTGATATTTTCGTCCTATATATATTTTATGTGACATACTGCTGTGATTGCCTTTGGAACGCTGCAGACCCGAACATCTCCCAGATAACTGCAGTAGCTCTCTTTAACAGAAAAGGATAAACTTTTTCTCATCGTTTTCCAACTTGTGGGAATACGTTGTTCTGAACTAGTCTGTGGTGCTGTAGAGTCCATCGCATCTTACATGAAGGTTTTAAACCAAGTCTCATTTTGGTACATGAAAAGCAAATCCTTTAGAAACCTCTCAATGCAGTTGAGAGGTGGACTTTTTTAATTGTGTGATAGCACCTCAAGGGGCTTTCACAGAATTAACAACCTAAAGAAAGTATGTAGGAGAAACACTCCACAAACTTAAGAACTTTTGCTATGGCATATTTTTGCCTGTCCAAAAAACCTAACTTGAAACAAAGCAAAATTTACTGCTGTTAACTTTCTAAGGGAAAGTTTAGTCTTGCTCGTAATAATGACAATCTTCTTGATACTGGAGAATAGCATTTGAATGTCAATTGTTAGTTGCAGGTTAGGTGGCTTGTAGCTGAATTAACTTGTAAATAGTTTTCTAGTTACCTGGAGAAAATTTTATCTGTTTAGTACATAAAAGTGAATACATTGTTGGTGATAAAAATATTTAAGTCCAAGCAAAGCAATACCCCATTGTGAAGATGTATGCATCTTCAAAGCAGCAGAGAAAATTTCTCTCAGTTAATCTGACAGTTACTGTTTTTTAAAAAACTTTGCCTATCTTATGACAATAACATTTTCTATTGGTTGCGATAAAAGATGTGGCACCATACATTGCTGTTTTGTTCCATCACCTCACGTACACAAGGTCTGGTGATACTGAACGCCGAACTGTGCAATCCTTCTGTGTGTGTTTGGGTTCTTACCTATGTTTCAGTTTTCTTTTTTTGTTTCTTTCTAGTCTTTGTCCAAACATTTGCGTACTATGCAGAATTTTTTCTTTTAGCTGTATTGTTTGTATGGGTGTCAATAACAAATGAAATCACCTTTTTGGGGGTTTTTTGTCTTCTCTATTTTATTAATCACAGTATAATTTTGATCATTAACAACCTTACTCTTAAAAACCAGCATGAGTCTTAAGACTTTAAGATTTGTCTGTGAGCAGCTTACTCCTACTCTTGGTGTATTGGTTCACAGTGAAGGCAAGCCCAGGGGGAAGAACAAATATGTTGGAAATTTACACATGAATGCATACTACATTGGAAATATAATAAAGGAATTAAGGTTATTCTTCATTAACCTTGGCTGCTGTCACTGATTTTTGATGGGACTGTGGGAGCAGTTTGTTAGCCGTGCTCCCCAGGTAACTGTTGGGAAAACTCAACAGGAGTGACCAACCAGAAACAATCCTGGGATGAAAACTTTTGCTCTTCAAAGCCACATCTTCATTTTCTCTCTCAGGGAAACAAATCGTATTTTAGTGTCTGAACCAAAATGGCAAACAGGGATGAAAGAAACAGAATGTAGAAACACAGCATTTCTGAGAAACAAATCGTATGCCCTGGGAGTTAAAACTAAATACTTAAGTATCTAGGTATCTAGGTATGCCCTGGGAGTTAAAACTAAATACTTAAGTATCTAGGTATGTAGTGAAGGGTCTCCTTTCTCCAAATTCTCTAACTAAACAAAAAAAAAAAAAAAAAAGGGCGGTGGGGGGAGATGGTGAGGTTTTTTCCTCAGAGCCGTTACTTTGTCGCTCGTCCGTGGTTTGGGGATCTGGACCCTGCGGCAATGTCCTCCCCCAGCGACAGCTCGGGACGCCCGAGGGAAACTCGGGGCTGGCGTCGGAGAAAAAGCCTTCACGGGGCTGGAGACGACGCCGTCCTTAAAACCCGCCTGGGTGCTCGGCGGGAGGCTCTACGCGGAGCCGAGGTTTGGCGGCAGAGGAGCGGGCTGCGAGGGCGCCGCTGCCACCTGGGAACTCCCGGCCTGTCATCCCCGTGCCTCCCTGCCGCAGCCGCTTCGCGCCGGCACCTCCGCCGACCGGAGGACGACGAGCCGCCGGTGGCCCCCGGGCTGAGGCGCTGCGGCGCCGGGGTAGGTAGCCACCCGCTGCCTCGGCGGGGCCGGGCCGCCCTCTGGCTGGTGTCCGCCGCCTGACGGGCGGGGCGGCGGAGCGGCTCGGCCCCCGCTCCCTGCCAGGGAGGCTGAGGCACCGGCCGCCGCTGCCCGGCCTCCCCGCGCACCCGCCCCGGGGCAGCGAGGCGCCGGGAGGATGCGAGTGGGCGCTGCGGGCGGCGGCGTCGGGAGTTCCCGGCTCACCCCCCCGCCCCAGAAGAAGTGCAGTAGTTTGTGAGACGCAAGATGGCGGCGCGGTCGTGAGCGAAGGCGGCAGGCGGGAGGGCGGCAGGCGGGCGCGGGCTGAGGGGGCGAGGCGGAGCGGCGCCGTCAGGCGTGCTCCCCCCACGCCCGCGCTTGCCCCCGGGGAACCGGCCAGGCGCTCTCCCGGCGGGGACGGGGCACCGCCAGCGCTCTCGCCGCCCCGCGCCTCCCCGGGGTAAGGGCGGCTCCTGGCCGGCGGGGGCGGGCGGGCCGAGCCGGGCCCGGCGGCGGCGACCGCCCCGCTCGCCTCCCTGTTGTCTGGCGGCGGCGGCGGGCGAGCGGCCGGCGCTGTCCCCGCGGCCGGGGGGCATCGCCTGCCGGGGGCGGCGGGCTCCGAGCAACGTGGGGGGAGCCAGGGTGGAAGGAGAGCCGGGGGTAACTTCGAAGTGGACTGCCGCGTGCTCCCCTCAAACACACACACACACACACACCCCCGGCCCGCAGGGGGGTTTAAACCCCTTCGAGTCCGAGGACGATCTCCTCTCCCCGTTCTTCCCTCCTCCGCCCTGTGCCAGCTGCGAAGCCGGGAGCCTGGGCGCGGCTTTGCTCGCCACAGGGCGGAGGAAGATTCGGCTGACTCGTCAGTCAGGGAGTCAAGAAGTTCAATCCCGGTGCCAACATACGGGGTTAGACCGGAGTTTTGAAAGATTGTGGCAATGAACCCAGAGCACGAATTAAGCCTGAACTAGCGTGAACAGCTGGTCTGCTCAGAAAGAGCTGGACAGCAGAGGCCTGGGCGCTCTTTACCCACTTTTCCCCGCGGTCCCCTGCCAAATGGCTGCTGTTTGGATGCAAACCACACCACGATCCAAAGTGGTACTGCAAATATCTTCAATACTGCTTCTGGGCTCTTTCCTCAGACCCCTAAGGTGCCCCCAGTGGTGCATTTTCAAGCCTTTCTCACCACCTCCCAAGGCCCTGGGATGAGCCAGCCAAGAGGCTGCAGAGGCACCGGGGCAAGCGCCCTGCTCCACTGCAAAACCACCATCCTCCCACCGATGGCTGCATCTCCCTCTGCCCGTGCCCGCTTCTCCCTGCGGGTGCTGCGGGCCCTCGCACCCGGTTCTGCTCACATCTGCTGGAGACAGCCCTTGAGACAGCCCTTGCCCAGCTGGGTGCTATCGCAAGGACCCTGTTTCTCTCGTGCATAACTTGCCCTCCCTCGTCTGCATCTCTTTGCTGGAGCCAGATGTTTACACTCGCTGCACATGCTGTCAGCTAGCCAGAAACACTAATATCCCCGTGGCAGAGCAATAAAGCCTTCCTAAGGATCCTCCGTGCCGCTCAGCCCGAGCCCTGCAGCTCCTGCCCTTCTGGGACCCCCACTGGCTTCGGTGGCTGCTGGGAGCATGGAGGAAAGGGGTTAGGTCCTCCTCAAGACTCTTTATTTGCTTCATTTTATCATGGTTGCCTTTAATTTTGAAGGCGCATGAATATGAAGTCTACAAATCACTGGAATAATACTGTAGCTAATTTTATGGCATCTTTAGCACCATCCAAAAAGAAAATAAAAAAAAAAAATCCAACAACCAACCAACTCCCCCTGCAATGGAGCAATCTAAATAAAGGTTCTTAGGCAATACAGTATTTGCCTGGAGAGTTGTCAATGTTTCCACTGCCAGTTTGTCTTCCTGCAAGTTTTTTGCAAGACTTTCTCGAGACATACGTAGGGAGACAGATGATAGTACTTGAGCTCCTTTGATCCTTTTCCTTGTTAAGTAAGATGAGGATGCTGGATTTTGAAGGAAGAACTGGTTTTGGTAATGTTTTGGATTACTTTTTCTGATACCTCTTTGTAGATGTGTCAAAAAGAAAACGCAGAAAGAACAAAGGGTCTTCAAGTATCGCAACCAAGAGGAGGAATTTCCAGTTCAATAAAGAGAATAAAGTTCCCGAAGACCAAAATGAAGTTGAGAGTGATGAAGAGACTCCAGAAAAAGGCTTTTCTAACATGGATCACGCTGAAGTTGAGTCCACACAGGATTCTTTTATGGAAGAAAATGAAAATGTACTTCAGGAACGACAGAAAAATGGGAATGAAAATACATCTGGGACAGAAAATGAGAGAGAGAGAGTTCTTGTGCCTAAATCTGCTTCTGAGAAGAGTATCATGCTTCCTGAACATTCAGGCCTAAGAGAGGAGAGCGAAATGCCAGATCACCAAACAGCAGAAAGTTCTGAAGACGGAGATTCAAACGGTAAGTGAAAGGTCAAACAGGTTATTTAGGTGGTTCTTCTTCCTGAGGATTACACTATTTGTTAGGCTTTAGCCTTCTTTAGTTCTGTTATTTCTGCAGTGTCTCTCCAAAATCAGCACACAGCGTTTCCTGCATAAGGATGCTGCCCCTCTAGTTACGCAAGCCAAAGTCGTGTTTTTCTGCAGCTGCTGGTTTCTTGATTCTGCAGTTTGTTTTTCAAATGGTACCTAATTGCAAAACGATCGTTGACCTTCTTTTATTGTATGAGTATCGTCCCAGTCCTGAGCAGCGTAAGTTAAAAAGCTGTACTTCAAGCGGCATGGGCCCAGAGTCCCATGGGCAGAATACAAGACTTACGTCCTAATGTTTGCAATGGAAGATGTGTTTCCTTAACCTTAATTATTTTGGAGTGTTACCGAGCAGTGCTGTTAATGGCAATGTGACTCTATTTTTTTTCCTGGTTTTACCCTGCCTTTTTCCTCTAGTGCATTTTTTTTGTGTCTAATTGTTACGGAGCAGTGACTTTTGCCAGAAAGTAAGTGAAAGTCAAGCATTTCTCAGTGAAAAAATGGTAGAAATCCTGTCTCTGTCATCGCAGAAAGCGACTGTATTCCAGGTACAGGATACTTCGCCGACACTGTGTTCCAGATAAACAGAAATGCTGACTTTAAGAAACTTGTGTCGTTCCAGATTCGTGGGTACGCCGTACGACTCGTGGGACACATTCTCAGGCAGAAGAGCAACAGGTGACATGTGCCGATAAAGCCAAGGAAATTCTCACACAGCCAGTGATTGTGGATTACTATGAGCTCAAAGTAAGTCTAATTTCAATTTTGTTAATACTGAAACAGGACGTTGCCTTGCTACGTGTGAATTAAGTCAGTTAACCAATGCCAATTAAAACAATTTATGGGAAGGATATAAAGCTTGTGAAAGAATTCAACCTGTAATGGACTCTGACTGCTGTGTTGCCGCAGCTGGTGTAGGCTGCTGTTCTTGATTTTGGTTCTCTTCCTCATCTTTAATTTAAAAGGGCTTGTTGAATTTGAAAATAGCCCACTAACAGCCTGCTAGTACTGTTGGTTCCTAATGTCTTAACAGTTGTTACGATGGATTTGGGGGCTGGGTTTTGGGTTTTGCATGTTTTCAGTTATTAGGAACCTGAAAAGAACCTTTATTTCTAGCAGTGATGACTCGAAACCTGAAGTTAGGTTGACATAAAGCTCATCAAGGATAAAATACTAATACCTACTTTTCTGAAATTCTTTCAAAATCCAGTGTGAGAATTTTACATTCCTACAGTTCCAGTGTTATAAGGGTTTTCCAGTCCCTCGTAGAAGCCGCTATCCTAGGCTACAGTTGGGGAAAGGGTTAAAAATGGCCTAGCTGCAGGGGGTAAAGGAGATTCCTTTGCGTGGATTGCAGAGGGTAGAACAAGGGCCTCATCTTCAGGGGATATTGCAGTGAGGAAGTTAGGAAAATTGCTAGGTTGGAGTCCTGGAGGTTGGCCAAAGCAGAGGAGGCCTGCTCTTTACCTGCCCTGACGAGAGAGGGAGTAGTACACGGCTGTTTCCCCTGTGTGGGGAGAAGCCAGGACAGGCTGTGATGATGGGCATCCCCCAGCGAGTCGTATTCTAGGCAGAGGCCCTCGCTTGGTCTGTTCGGTGACCCCAAGGGCTCTCCTGCCTGCACCGCTGGGGGGGTCCCTCACCCTGGAGCTGGGCCTTGGGCTGAGCGATGGCCTCACAAGGAGCGGGGCCGGGCTGTTCCCCTGGCGCTGTGTTACTGGGGTGCCTCTGCCCACCCGTGCTTCCCCGCTGCCTTTTGTTTATGCAGATTAGCCTTTAATCGCATAACCCAACATTATAGGCAGTTCCCAGGCATGCCTATACATTTTGTAGGACGATGTCTAAGCCATAGGCATCCAGCTGTAGGAATACTATGAGTACGTTTGCAGGTGAGATTATTTCTTGGTCTAGGGGTTTTTTCTAGTTGTCTCAGTGGCGAATGCTGAAAGTATTGGTTTAAGTCTTTCTATACTCCTGTGTGTGAGTGTGCACAAAAACTGCCTTCAAATAAATGTAGGGCTCTGACAAATTAAAAATAAGTTGACAGGCTTTCTGTTACAATTTCTTTCTTAAACCTTTGAGAGGAAGAATGTGAAAAGTGACTCTGACAGACCAGACTGCCTGTCATTAAGCTTTAGGTCTTGTTACATCCATCTACGCTGGATCTGAGAACTATAAAATAGCTTCAGGGGTTTCATCTCAGATGCCCCAACTTAAAGCCAGATATGGGAAGCATACCACGAGGCCTCGCTCCACCAGCTTGGAGAACTGCAGGAAGCGAGGCGCTCTTTAAAACGAGCGATGAAGGAAAGGTGATTGAAATCCTCCTCGTCGGAAGGTCTGTCTTCTCACGGCCAGTTGTGCGGTGAACGTTGGGGATGACTTGTTCAAGGCTGTCTGAAGAGAAGACCGTCAGGATCGCCCAGCTCTGTGGCTCAGGGCTGACCCTCCAGCAGCGGGCGGCCACAGCTCTCGCTGTGTGGCACTGCAAGGGCATTGCGTGTGCGTCATTGCTCTCCTGTAGCCGCGTTCTTCACGCTTCTGTTATCATCTCCATCAGCTACTAATGGAAGTACCTCTTGGTAAAGTTAGTGTCAAGAAGTGAAAGAATCTGGTCTGTTTTCTGCCCTTTTCGGTGTGAGACTTAGTTTGGCGTACTCCTAATGAAACTTTGGGTTGGCTGAACAAACTGAACAAGCCCCCTCTCATGGGTATAGCTTTCCCCCTCACATAGGAAAGGTGATAGTACTCACCCTCCTTGCAGAAATGCCAATGTGAACAAGATCAACAGCCATAAAAAAGTGTATCTTGAGTTCCCTTTGGTTTCCCGGGGATAAATACCATCCTCTTGAAGGAAATCTTTTCATGTGCCTCTGAATGCAGTTATCAATGGAACAGAGAGAGGAAGAGAAACTCTCCTAACTAGATTTTAATCCCCGAACATGCAAAGTCAAGCTTGACTGCTCCTCTGAACCAACTTTTGAAATAAAAGATTTGGGGGTTTTTAATGAAACACTAAGTTTATCTGACAGGCTTTGCCGCAATAACTTTTTCAAAGGATATTAAGCTCAAGTTGTCCACAAGAAGAGTGTGGCAGAGGGGAGCTTTAGCTTTGCAAGTTGGGCTTTTTTTCTGAGAGCTCCTTCCTGGTGTACAAGTTACCTGCTGTTAGTTGCACCGCTATTGAATCAGGAGTGTTACAGAATAAACTTGCCTAAAGGAGGCAGAAGTTCCTTCTTAACTCAATACATGTGGTTCAGATAAATACATTCTTATTTCCTTTTTTATTTTCCCTAGGATTTTTCCTCTGGCAAAATGGGATGTTTCAATGGACACTCTTTAAGATCAATGAGAAAAAACATGCCGCCCTGTTCAGACTCTAGCTTTGACAAAAGCATGGAAATATTAAGTGAAAACGTCAATCGAAGACACTTTACAAGGTATTGTATTTCCAGGTGTTCAATCTCTGTTCAATTTCTAGAATGAAAAGTGAAAGCATGCACGAGTCACATCACGATACACCTACAGCTAAAAATCTGCAGAGGGATACGATTATGTTAATACCAGTGCCAGTATCTTAGAACTGGAATCCCTCTTCTTAGTAAAAGTCTTCTGCTTGTATAAAAAACATGTGTATCTTCCCAACTCCTTTGAGATCTCTCCTCCGCTTTGATTACTGAGATGTTATTTGTGCTGTTGAGACTTCAAGGTTAGCAGGTTAGGAAATGTCTGTCCTTATGGAATTGTGCATACGGTATGCAGCAGACATCTGAATCCTTGTGGTCCACAGGCTTTTTTTTGCATGATGCGGAGCACCGGATTGTAAACTTGGTGAAGTTCCCCAGTCTTGAGGGGGAACTATACAATGCAATACGATATGATATGCTATAATACAAAAATTGTAATACAACAATTCTTTTCTCCTTTTCTCTGTCTTCTTTCTTAACGTAGGCAGTTGGCAAAGCCGAAATCAGACCCAAAAAAAGAAGACTAGAAAGAAGGTAAGTAGTGATAATTCCTTAGGATTCCTTTGTAGCCTGGTTTCTGAGAAGGATTGTCTTTGGTCACTCTATTGAACTTGGCTCCCAAAACTTCTGAACTCATCAGCCAAAATCAGCGGAAGTTGTGAGAATAGGTACCTCAAAGGCAGTGAATTTCCTATGAGTTGTATGAAGAGAGGTAGGTGCAAACAGGAGGATATGCTATTAATTCCTTGCAGGCTTGGGGAGAACGCAGTGTGAATCCCAGCCTGCTCTTAGGCACTGGAGAACCTGTTCCTTGGCTTGGGTTTCTTCGTGACATGGATTTTCTGGAGTCTGCAGGACACAAATTGATTGAAAATCAATCGTTCTTGCAAATAGGAGGGAATATTGCCGTATTCTATGTGAGTTAAAAAGTAATTCAGTCATGAGAAGCACAAACCCACAGACATGAGGAAGGTGTCCCTGAAGTTCAGCGATTTACCTTGGAACCGAGTTGCGGCGCGGAGCACACGAACAGGCTTGGTGCCGTGAAGCTGCTTGCTGGCAGCTGGGAAAATCTGTTATTTGCAGGCAGAATCCTGCCAGGCGCAGGCTGAACACGGGAAGGGGCCTGAAATGCACTTTGTCTGTAGTTATTCAGGTTCTAATTGTGCTCTACTTTCTCATTGACCTCTCTTAATTATTTTAATGACAGTGTGTGGTGGCTTGACCCTGGCTGGAGGGCAGGTGCCCACCAAAGCCGCTCTATCATTGTCCGTCCTCCGCTGGATGAATAGAATGAAAGGCTTGTGGGTTGAGATAAGGACAGGGAGAGATCACTCACCAATTACAGTCATGGGCAAAACAGACTCAACTCGGGAAAATTAATTTCTTACCAATCAAATCAGTGTTAAGTAAGGAGAAATCAACCCAAATCTTAAAACACCTTCCCCCCCGCCCCCCACGACCCCCCGCCTTCTTCCCAGGCTCAATTTCACTCCTGATTTCTCTCCCTCCTTTCCCCCCACCAGCGGCACAGGGGGACGGGGAATGGGGGTTGTGATCAGTTCCTCACATGTCTCTGCCACTCCTTCCTCCTTAGAGGGAGTACTCCTCACACTCTTCCCCTGATCCAGCGTGGGGTCCCTCCTATGGGAGACAGTCCTCCACCACCGTCTCCAACACGAGTCCTTCCCACGGGGCACAGTCCTTCAGGAACTGCTCCAGCGTGGGTCCCTTCCACGGGGTGCAGTCCTTCAGGAATAGACAGCTCCAGCGCGGGTCCCCCTGTAGCCCTGCCCCGCTACCAAAACTTTGCCATGCAAACCCAGGACATAGTGCAAGTAACGAACCTGTGGCAAAGGCTGCTGCGTGGTAAGTACTGGGCAGATGTTGTTTTAAAGCAGCAAGCGTTTGAGCTCTTTGATATTGGGGCGTTTATCTGGAGACATTTCTTATCTTCTAGAGCTTTTGTGTCACCATGCAGAAAATGAAAGTGATGTATGCTTAAACAGTGTACTAAAACTATGCATCTTAAGAAGAGACTTCCCACATAAACATTTTTTAAAAAAACAAACTATCAGATACGATTTTACATGAATGGAGTGAAAACACCTTCGAGAGACCTATTTCTTGTTTTCACTTTTCCAGAAAGAAGTAACTGGAATGAACTTGCCTCCTGCATGAAACAAAAACTGCGTGTTTGTTTTCATCAGACTGGCTTTCTAGACTAATAAAAAGTTGCTATACAAGTCGTGCTTTTAACATAAGTCATTTAAGTTGAATGCTGTGGTCGTGACAATAACTTCTAATTCAGTATTTAAAGAAAAAATCCACGGCAGGTTTTTTTTACATTTTACTAGAATAACGGTGAAATAAAGGGAATAACATATGTTCTGTCTCAAAATATTTCATCCATTAACGTATTTTAGTCAACAGGACACTGAAGACTAGAGCTGATGCAAAAGCTGCAGAACAAGTCCATGAAGAAAATGGGGATTTGGAGGTCCGCCGAAGCTGCAGGCTTTGACAAAGCCATTACACCACTACAAATCAATCTGTTTTATTTGACAAACTTATACCAAAGTGAGTGAGATTTTTGTCATCATCTTGCAAAGCTACTAAAATGAGCCTTACTAGCAAGCCTTTGTGCTATGGCATAGTATCAGCTAGCACCTTTCTCCTTCTTTTGACAACAGAAAAAGGTATTACTGTTCCTGGTAGCAAGAGCTAAATGTATTCAGTGGTTAGGCTGAGACTACATATAGGATATGGCCTTGTGATACCTGCTGGGCTCAGGTGCCCTCCACTGCAGAGTCCCACCAGGGTCGCACGGCTCGGAACTTGCAGGATGTTGTTAAGCAACCTCTGCTAACATTCCATTGCTGTTGGTCAGGTAGGGTGTCCTCCTCTGCCTCTGCCTCTGCCTCTGCCTGTGCCAGTATGTCCTGTAATTATTGTTAATACACTGATTTAGGTAACGTGTGGGCCTTTGTCCTTCGCAGCCAAGCTGTTTAACCCGAGTCTTTTGGAAATAGATGCTTGTGGCCGTTTAAGACTTCCAGGTTGGAGAGTGTGTGTGTGTGTGTGTGAGGATGTATTTGGGAAGTGCTTCACGTGTAAAGAGTTTGGGCACAGCCAATGTTTAAATTGGCCCCCGGTGTCTTCATTTTGTGATTGCCAGCTGCAGAGAGATCTTCATACTAGAGCACCTTCTATGTCCGGGCTGGGTGGGTTTATGTGTTGTCTTGTGAACCAAAACACTCACTTTACGGTGTGACTTTCAGGAGATTTAACTTGCCCTCTAAATCGATTTTCTTAGCATCAGAAGCGCCTTCATTTTTCATTAACTTTTCTTGCATGCTTATGAATATTTGTCTAATGCTCGGTTGAGTTGAGATACTGAGGAAAGTTGGATACAGCCAAAGTGACGTAGTCCTAGTGTTTCTGCCTGTCTGTCCATGGCTTAATGACCTTTGTGAAGCCCAAATTGACCTTGTTTTCTGAAAAGTTTGTGAACTGGAACAGGAGCGGGATGGGGTTTTTTCCAGCATATACAGTCATGGGAAATCAACATGAAACTTAAATTACAGTTAAGAGAAGAATAAGCAACCTGTTGTCTGAGGAAGGCTGTGAGCTAAACATGACTTAATGCTATCACGCAGAGCAACTTAAGCGCTATTAAAAACTGCTATAATTTCTTTCTGTTACATTACTATGATCTTCAGAATTCTTTTTTCCTACTAAATTAGATTCTTTTTTTTTTTTTTTTACTGTGTTCAGTGAGAGGGGAAAATAAACCCGAAAACAGTGTCTGCAAATCCTCAATCGCTTGTTCTTAACTCTCTCTCTAAAAAAGTAAACATTTGACCTGATTTTTAAGTAGTGTTAAAAAACTTGGTTAAGCGTCAACGACTCTTACTTTGTGCATACTCTATTAAAATGTCATGCTGATTATGTGTACTGTTTTAACTATTTTTGTTTGTACTTGCCTATCTTTGTTCTTACATGTCAACTTTTTGTCGTAGTACTGCAGAAGCAGTCTTGCAAAAAATGGATGACATGGAGAAGATGCGTAGACGGCGAATGATGGAAGACCTTGGGGTGTTCCACGATGTAGGAGATACTAATCTATTTTACTCTTTTTGTATAAGTAGTGTATTCCACATAGGGAAATTATTTAGTTGCGATTTTAATTTGGCTGAAATAACTTATTCCAAAGAATAGTGTAGTCTACAATAACATTTGGTTTTGCTCTCTAATTATAGTTTAACATCTTACTGTTATGGTCACGCTACAGATACACTCGAAGGGTGGGTGGAGGAAAAATCTTCAGAAGACATGAAAAAGCAGTACTGTGCTGAAATACATGTCTTATACTACACTTTCTGAATGGCCTTCTGATTTTTGAATGGAGGCTCTTTACAAACAGCTGTTTCAGGGCTTGGGTTTTCACTGCAAATCTTACTAAAAACTGAATTCGTCGATGTCTGATTTATCTGTGTTTGGTTTTGTGCCAGCCTGGCCTGTGAGCTTAAGAAGTCCTCTGTCCCTAGATGAACTGAGGTTAAAATTATATACAGCAATCATATTTCCTCTTAGTTTTGCTCAATAAATTAAGTTCTACTGTCCTTTTGAATGACAGGCACTTCATTTTTTAAACATCTTCATAGCCTGCTTTCACAGGTTTTTGCTTAGATCTAAATTACTTTTTCTTTTTTTTTTAATGAAACCAGAATTGTCCATAGTACTTTGTACCTCATGTCTCAAATGCCCATATGTGGGTTTTGGGGTTTTTTTTTACCTGCTAGAAATTGCTTTTTCCTGGGTTCTTGGATTATTAACCTGTGATTAATTGATACACTCGGTTTTGTATTTAAGTATTTAACTATCACATGTACAAAACCCTATTTTAGAGCAGAAATTCTTGTTATCAATCCTGGGTGCCAGAATGATGTTCCTGTTCTCCCGTACCTTAATTTAATCTTTTGTGTACATGGAGTGCTTTGATAATGTTACTGTATAGGCACTAAATATGCCCATGTCAGGTTTTCTGCATGTTTGTGACTGATCCTTCTTGTTTCTTTTATTTAGGAGAAGCTCGATATGTATGCACAAGGAAAGAAAGAAATCCAAAGAGCTGACAAAGAAATAGCTGATAATCAAGGTGGCATTGTAGGTTAGTTCTGGTTTAAATTTTTTTTACTATGCTCTAGCCAAGAGCCTTGTCTTAAACAATTGAGATGAGCTGAACTACTGAGTATTTTTCTTCTGTTAAAAGAATCTGTGTTGCTATTGACATTACAAGCCATAGTCACGGACTCTAGAGCTGCACTGTAGTGAGCTCAGAACAGGTATTCGGAGGAAAAAAAACCAGTGCTTGTCCAAAATGCCGACAGGATAAAAGGCAACAGATGGCTGTGGACAGGTGGGAATAGAGAGAAACGGACAGTATTCCTCAGAATGAGAAAGAGTGATCTTGCTGCAGCAGGAGCATGACAGTTTTCACGGTTTTGAGCAGCGCAGCAAGAATTTTCAGGCAGGCAGGCAGGCTGCCAGATGAGTATGGAAAGCTCCTCCAGAGTGTGACGATCAGCAGGGGAGAAGATAGTGGTGTTCATTTTTGTGTTTAGCAGGTAGTCGGTGGGAGCTGCTGTCTGGGCCTGTAATTAGGAGCTGTCATCCCGGCACTCAGTGGGAAATAAGATGAGGAATAAGGTGAAATTGTAAAAGGCCATATTAACTTTCTGTTTGAAGTGAGGGGGAAGAACCTCTAAGGTTTTAAGGAGAAGGATAGTTGTGATTAAGGCAGTCAGTCCAACAATCCTTGTAGGAGATTTCTGGATGGAAGAGAATGGGGCGAGACTGTACTTAAGGATAGAAAAGGATGCGGCAGTAGTTGAGCTGATCAGTGTTAGGTTTTGTGACAGACCTCCTCTGCACACTCGCTCAGAGAGACAGCGGCAGGAGGGGGAGCCCGCATAACACCCTGCCGGGCTACTCCCAAGGCCATCAGTCCATCAAAGCCCTATCTGCACAAGCCCGGAGGAGCGCGTGGGTGTGCAATGGCAGACACCCAGATCAAAGCGAGGAGGAACAGCCACCCTGTCTGGGCCTCTCCCAGGGCTGTCCGTCCCATCAGAGCTCTCAGCCCCAGCATCCGGGCGGGAAACCTATCTGGAGGATTCATCGGGGGCAGCTCTGCATATCCCCTTTTGGACTAGGGGGTTACTGCCCAGCAGTGGGGCATTTTGTGGGATGCAGGGGAAAAGCAGTTCACGCAGGACTTAAGGGATCTTAAGGGCAGGAACACGGGAGGCGTTCCGGTGACTTTGTGAGGAACAAGAGTAGGAAAATAGAGGGGCAAGGGGATAAAACGGGCCAGTCACATGTAAATAGTTTGCTGGTCAGTACTGCCTGTGCCCTGCGTCTGGTCACCTGTCTGACCATCAGACTATCAGAACTTGAACGAGAGGGGATTTATGCAATCTCCAGCGCGGGCGTTATCTTGTATGTGTTACACAGCCTGTGTACGACTTAACGACTGGCAACGGAGACCTACAAAAAGGTTCAAGCTAGATGTCCAGGTGTTAATGAGCACTGGGGTGATCTTGTTGCTAATCCCGATCAGGCCAGCGAACAGTCCGTGGCCTGTTTTTAGGCCTGTTGTTCAGCCTGTCATTAGTTCAGACCTAGCCTGTGGCTCCCGGGTGCGTACCTCGGTGACCAGACCTCCTCGTAGAGCAGTGAGAGAACACCTGGAGCCACAGCAGGAGTCCAGCGAGAGGCTGACTTCAAGAAGCCCAGGTAGAGCAAGGCATTACCAAAAAGAAACGACCAAGTGTGCCGAGGACATTTGACTGGTAAGGGAGGACAGCTGACTCATTTGGAGATCTAGTTAGGAGAATATCAAGTCAAGGCTTGAATAAGAGCAGCTTTAATACAAGGTACGGGCAGTCTAGAGGGAGGAACTGTATGGCTTGGTTCAAGTGTGTGGATCTCGAGGTGTTGGGCAGGAGAGACTTGTAGAAAGTAATTAGAAATAGTATGTTGAAAGGGAAATAAGAGTATGGGGCAGTTCATTTGTGGTCAAAGTGATAACTCTGGAATTTTAAATTGGGAAAAAACTAAAATATACTTTTAGAATGAAACGTGTGCCAAGAAGGAGTGAGGAAGGTGTGTTAGTATAAAGAAAGTGAGTGGAACAAGGGGAAGGACTCGAGGAGCAGAAAAGCTCGTGCCTTCGTGACAGGAGTGTTGGAGAACCATGGACTGGGGATAGTAGTGATGCCAAAATAATTTTTCACTTTTCCATGTGCTGTCTACGTTATCTTGTGTGACTTATCTTGCATTCAGAAAGCAGTGTGACATTTTAGGGGGAAGAAATAAAGCTTAGTGCTTTCCAAGGAATCAAGCGTACTTAATTTTAGTGAGCAGGGAGGTGAACAGAGCATGTACATTCCTCACCCGGTGTGTAGCTATTAATGTGAGAGGGTGTTACTAGGAACCTGCTAGGTAATTATACTCTGGGTTTTGCATTCTTACCATCCTTCATGAAAAAAACATGAAGTTACTTTGCAGAAGCTAGTGGCATAAACTGTATGCATTTGACATTATTTTCTGATTGGGGAAGTTCAAACCTGAGACTTGCCCATTATTGCTGACGTAATCTGTGGCAGAGCTAGGGCTTGGAGCTAGCTTACCATGCTTAGTCTTACCACTATAGAATATTAAAAACATTTCCTTGAAACGCTTTCTCAAAATAACAAGAAATGACTTTCTGAAATAGCGGTTTTCATAGGAGCTGCATCTTAGCTAAGCAAGATGACAGAATTGGTGTTAGTAAGGCTGATGAGAAGTCACCCAGCAATTTCAGCGAGCACAGAACAGTATCTATATGTACGCTCCTCTGTGTTTTGTAATTTCTGGAATGTCTCTTGCATAAATTGGTCGTAAGGTTTTGCCAGTTTTCAGATCTATCGTCATTAACATGAAGGTAATAGTAAAACCTATAGGCATCTGTGGAGTGCATTTTGAATTTAGTATCATTTGCAACAGTACTTAAACAGTTTAACGTTATGTCAATGTACAGTAGTTTCATCAGAAGAAAATGAAGAGAAAGATGATGGTGAAGACACTCGAAAGCGTTACGACTTTCGACAGAGGAAAACCGTTGAGCGCTATCAAGCTCCATTGGAAAGTAGGTTACATGCACAGTTTCTCTTAAGACCTAATTCCTTGCATAGACGATTTTTTTTAATGAAATATATACCCACTCAACTTCTATTTAAATTTCTTACCTTCATTCTGCAAGTAAATTTTATTAAATGCATGTAGCCTGTGCACGTTATATTCCTTTGCCATTTGGCATACTTGTTGTTGTTTTTCAATAAAAAAAAGGCCTGTGTATCCTTGAAAGAATAGTAATTAAGCAGACTTGATAATCTTACTCTTGTGGCTTTCAGTTCTCCTTAAAACACAAGTGTGTGTTTTTTCCCTTCTACTGTGCACTGATTTAAAAAAAAAAAAAAAAAATCCCCCCCCCCCCAAATCACTTGAAACTTCCCCTGAAATTTTCTACCTCCTCCACTATCCTGCTTTCTCTTAACCTTGTTTGTAACATTATTCTAAATTCTTTGCTTTCAACAGAACCAAGACAACGTAAGAGAGATTTTTCGGGCCGGTCTTCACCTGTCAGACAGAGATACTCATTTAGAAGTGCTCAGTCAGAAGGCTCTTGCTGCAAAAGAGCTAACAGGTTGGTATATGGTTAGTGATAGTTCTTACTTATCAATAGTGCTGTTGCTCACATGACTGAATAATGCTTTCAAGGGTGTTTGGATTGGTGGTAATTACAGATTAGTAGTGTGATTATCGCTGTGGTAGTCCGAGGGTATAAAGAAAACAACTATTGAGAGTGTAAACTGTACTTTGTATATTAGCCATTAGGTATTTTAAAATGCAGTATTGGTGGTCACTGATAAGGTAATTCCGGAGGTTGTGCTGAGATTACGTAGCTGCAATTCTTTTGTTCTTGAACCGAAGCCAGAATCTCTCTCTGAAAATCTGAGACTCATCCTGAAGAATACCAATTATTTTCTTAAAACTGAAGATAATTTAGTTAGAGGGAGAACCTGTGTGGAAGTTTTAATGGATTTGTTTTGGGTTTTTTTTTTAATCAGTCAAATACTGATTCTGGTTTCTGTCTGAAATCAGCTAATGATTCTGTATGAAACTATCCTTAAACAAGAAAAATGCTAAATGAAATTATAAATTATGAATTACAGTAGTAATGACAAAGAGGTTTTGGATCCTGTAAGCAGTTAGAGCATGCAGAATGCTGTCTCTTGCTAGATATGAGCACTTTGTTCAGCGTCTTTGAAAGCAGATAGTTATGGAAGGAAAGGTTTTTGAAGCCAAATTTGTAAACAAGTTAAAAAGGTTTATGTTTCACAGAGTGGATATATAATGCTAAGTGAAACTCCATTTATGTGTGTGTGTGAGAGAGAGACTGGACAAAATGAGTAATTTATTTTATGAAATTTCTTTTAAAAATAGTTAAACATTTTACCTTCCTCAGAAAAATTAAATTTTACTGTCACAAGGAAAATCATGTCATATACTTTGAAATCAGATTCAAAAGGAGTACAATGATCTGGAAACTTAATAGATCTCAAAGTAAATTCTGAGACAGAATTCACTTAAGTTTTGATACTATTTAGCGTGTACTTTAATGTTTTACTTGTTTGTTTAAATGTTTGCAGACGGAGACACGCAGTCCACAACACAGATTCCACATCCTCTTCATCCACATCTGATGACGAAGAGCGTTTTGAGAGACATAGGAAGCGCAGCCATAACAGAAATTTAAGAAGGTTAATGAAATTGGAGAATAGGGGAGGGAGAAATCTATTTGGGGGGAGTTTGTATCTGCCTGACTGTGAAGTGTTAGCCACTTTCTCTTGTACAATTTCTAAAAACTATTTTAATAACAATCTAATAAATAAGTTTTCAGCCCAATGTCTCTCAGACATGTGTGTCTTCTGGCACATGGATCCCAAAGTCCTTGGGAAGGACCAGCAGTAGTGGCCAGCCTTTATAATGTTAATCCACACTGAACTAAGTAGCCCCTTGGGCTGTAAGTCTTTGAATGTAGACGCGAAAAAATCTTTGAAAGATGTCAGTGTGTTTTGAGGAGTTCTTCCGTCACGCAAATCAAGGTCAGGTCACGGTCTCCACATATGGAGTAAGTTGTTTGAAGCTTGCATTCCTCTATATGCTGTGTGGTCTGGCATGGATATTTAGAAGTGCTAAGAGTTATTAAAATAATTAACGCAGTTTAATGTCCGGAGTGACCATTTTCCTTTTTTTACTCACGGACATTAAATGTAAACCAACTTGAACAAATATTTCATTATTTAGGAAGTTTATCTCATTTATAAGGTCTTCTGCATTCACTTGCCATCGTTATAAAAGCAAAAAGCTAGCTGCATCCCAAGTTAGAAAGTGCCTTTCTCTTTCTCCTTAATTCAAATCAGGTGTCTTCCACTAAACTTTCGAAAAGATGAGCTAAAGGGAATTCCCAAGGATCGAATGACAATTGGAGCAAGTCTGGCTGATGTTGATCCAATGCAAATAGATTGTTCAGTAAGTAATTTTAGTTCATTGTGTCCGTGAGATGTTTCCAGTGTTTCTGAAAGCTTTCAATAACGTGCTGTCTACAGCTACCTTGGTTTACAGTTTTCTCTCCAGCAATTTGAAAATTGCCCCGAACATTTCCTTTGTGCTGACATGTACTTTCTGATGGAACCTCATCAAGGTTGCAGCTTTCTTTAACGTATAAAACGTGTTCCGCTGACTTTATTTTTAGGTGCGATTTGATGGTGTGGGTGGTCTTTCTGACCACATTTCAGCTTTAAAAGAGATGGCCGTTTTTCCACTGCTTTACCCAGAAGTCTTTGAGAGATTCAAAATTCAACCTCCAAGGTAACAGATATTGTTTAAAACTATGAATTCTAATTCACCCATTTTCAGGAGAATATTCAACTGAGGTATCAATATGTTTCCACGCTTCAGAATTTTCAGCAATGTTGATGGGGCTTTTTGGCAGTAGTAAAAAGCAATTTCTTAACAATGGAGAGAATCCAGAATATATGTAGGTTCAAAGATGTACCGTGTGGTGAGAGTATACTTTAAAAGTGTCTTGCCTTTAAAAGGTGGGGCTGAGTCATTTTTGGTTTGAGTTCGATGGCCACGTCCGCTTGATTAGTTTATAAGCAAGAAGGAATCATCTACTGGTAGTCAACTGTAATTTGTTGCTTGGAAGTCCAGTTGTCTCTCCCACCAACTGTCTTTTTGTTCAAGTGATCAGGGATACATTTTAGAATTGACAGGACTTGCAACTAGAACCTTGCCGTGTTTGTCGTGCTTGGGCTAAAGTAAGGATCTGACCACTTTTTACACAGCTAAATTAGTTCTGCGTTATGACATTATTAGAGATTTAATTGTTAGCTTTATATGTTCTTGATCAGCGCAGTTCAATTATGGTATAGTGAAATATGACTTTAAATTCTTTGCTTTCGGTAACTTTAAAAGTATTACAAATAATGAAAAGACAATATTCCAGTGGGTTTGCTTCTTTATTCATTGAAATTCTTTTTGAAACAGCAGTGTATTGGCTTTTCTAGTTGATGGCTGTATTTATCTGGAAATGCAGAATACTCTCCCAGGTTTAGACTTCCACCTCATTTATCATCAGCAATGGATGGCCTGGGAGACCAAATCCAGTAACTTCAAGCTTTTTAAGGGAGAATGAAATGCTTTACTAGCAAATCTTGCCTTTTGTGAAAACAAGCATTTACATGCAGCGTATCATAAGTTAGCCAAGTCTCAGATTCTGCGCTCAAGTTTGTTCTGGTTTGGCTCCACTGTGCTGTAACCACCCCTGGTAGTTTGTCAGCAGTTTTGGAAGTGCCCTTCCGGGACACTAGGATCTTTTCTCGAGGTTTGTACGTCTCCATTATCCTCTTTATTTGTTGCGTTTACTGCCTTGTTGAATTGTGTAGGAACACAAAACTTCCATCTCTCTTCACTTTTCTCACACTTCAGCTGTTACCGCGATCTTATACACAAAGTGTTTTGGTTAGGAGAGAAGAGGGGTGTGGTTTAGGGATGAGGACTGTAATAGATACTTTTCCATCATATATGAATCTTTTCTTCTTTTTCTTTCTTTCATTTTTTTTTTTTTTTTTTTTTTTTAATAATTGCAGAGGCTGTCTATTCTATGGTCCGCCAGGGACTGGAAAGACACTGGTTGCTCGTGCGCTTGCTAATGAATGCAGCCAAGGTGAGAGGAGAATAGCCTTTTTTATGCGAAAAGGTGCCGACTGCCTGAGTAAATGGGCGGGGGAATCTGAACGACAGCTTCGGTTATTATTTGATCAGGTAAGGTTGAAACGTGCTGTGTGTTCTGTCCGAGTGGTAACTGTACTCTTCTGTGGTCAGTATTTTTAAGAACAACTCACTCCTTTTTGGTTTTTGTCAGTTCTTTCCACTGACATGGGTTTGTTAGTGTTTCCTTTTTCAGTGGGTTTTTTACGGGCTTGAAATCTTGAGATGTATTAGGGAAGATTAATAAAACGAGAAAACCTCGCAAAGCAAACCCCTGCTACCCACCTCAGAAAAACCCCACCAAAACCCCCAAAATAACCATCAACAAAAAAACCCCACCAAACCCAAACCAAAACAGCCACAAAAAGGGTTTCAAGAGGCAAGAGATGGATGGTGGCTTTAGATCCGAGGGAAACAGATGCAGGCTGACGGCATAGTCATTTAAATTCCTGATGGAAGCTTGCTTTCAGAACCTGTAATTGAATTAAGTCTCGGCTCTGTTCTCGGCGGTTGCCAAACAGCTGTAAAAACTACTGCTCTGATTTGTTTCCTGTCACCCGGTCTCAGTGGCTTGACACAAGCTGCCGTCTTCTGTTACTCGTGCCCCTCACTCCATTAGCCCAATTAGTAGAGATCCCTGATGCCAGTCTGAAAGATCTAGTTCCAGTGACTTCCCAACCAAAACATTTTTAATGCATTTTCTCTTTAAAATAGTCCCGGTTTACTTATGTCCATATTCCTCTGTTTTCATTCGAGGCCTACCAGATGCGACCTTCAATTATCTTCTTCGATGAGATAGACGGCCTTGCTCCTGTGCGGTCCAGTGAACAAGACCAAATTCATAGGTAGTACATTTTTGGTATCTACATAGAAGCTGCTTGATCAATGCTACTAAAATTCAGATGATTTTCAAACAATAACTGAAACCAGTTCACTCAGCTTGATATCAGCACAAGGCCTGTGTTAGCTTACTGGTTTTGTTATGTCCTAAATTAAGTCTTTCGCTAATTGGCGTCTCATCAAGAAAAGCTTGTCCTTTTTGAGTGGTCATTGCAGAAGATTGCGTAGAATGTAACAAAATTTACTAAACCAGCGAATGAAAATTATATTTTTTCTGTTAGCTCTATTGTGTCAACTCTTCTGGCCCTTATGGATGGCTTAGACAGCAGAGGAGAGATTGTGGTCATTGGGGCCACCAACAGGCTGGATTCTATAGATCCTGCTTTACGAAGACCCGGCCGCTTTGATCGAGAGTTCCTCTTCAGCTTGCCAGATAAAGAGGTCAGAACTTAAACACAACCTTAATGCTCATGTGACAAAGTCCCTCTTTATAACAAAACCACGTAACAATGCAGGATTACAGAGCAGTTAAAGTCAAACCCAGTGTTGGACAACTTGGGCAAAAGAGAGACTGTGGGGGGCAGATCCCGTACTGAATATATACCATTAAGAGGATTTCCACAAGTAGTTAGTTCTGTAATTAGTTTTGGTTTCACTGTGACCAGCCAAGAAAATGGGATGCTGCTAGTCACTGAAACATGTAAGAAAGAGTGAATGCCCCAATTAGCTGTAAATTACTGCTATCTCATCTTGAAAATGAAAGAAATGGTGTGCGCACAAGAATTCCTTTTTGCAAACAAAAACTTTTCTCAAGGCTGGTGCTGGAGCGATTGAATTTTTTTCCATTCCCAAATCTGTCCATGTTTGCTGACTGACTTAATCCACTTAGACACTTTCATCCTGAAGTGGTCTTGCTCTCAGTTCTTGGTTTACGAATGGATAGTGGATGTACCTGTGCTGGATCGTTCCCAGGCTGCGTATCCTGGGAGGGAAGTATTTTGGGAGCTGACATTCTTACTGGTAACTTCTTATTGGACAAAGATGCGAGGTACGCTGGACAGGTGTGGGGCTTGGGAAGCTTCTAGTTCAATGGCGATAGCTAAGCAATGAAAAAGTAGGTGTATAGCAACCAAAAAATATGGGGAGGAAGACAGTGTGGAACCCTGGTCTTGTGTGTTTTAATTTGGCTATGGTTGAAGGCTAGTAAAAGTGCACTAAACAGCATCTTTAACAGAAACATTTGTCTCCAGTTTTTATCTCCTTTCAGGAACAGGAGAGGAGGTGCCGTGAAACACATACACTATATGATTCCCTACTGTGGAAGAATTCTAGAAATCTGCCGTAATTAAACTGTGTACCAGGGAATACTTAAATAAAAGATCTTGCTAAGATCGGAGATGAAGATAGGCAACGTTTGACATTTTCTGGATCAGTGACAGTAGTTTGAGTCATAATTATTGTTCGTCTTTGTAGTAATTGTAGCAATTACTCTGCAAAAGCAGAGAGCGTATTAATCGAACTGTAAAATACTTAAAAGTTTAGCAGATAAACCAAGTATTTGTATTAATGTGAGGGTGTGGGGGGTTTTGTGTTGTTTCGGGGATTTTGAAGAGAAAACTCTGGACAAACTAAAATGAGACCATTTTATTTCCAGGCTAGAAAAGAGATTTTCAAGATTCACACACGAGATTGGACCCCAAAGCCATCGGACATGTTTCTTGAAGAGCTAGCTGAAAAATGTGTTGGTAAGTTTGAAAATACAGTGAGTTACTGCATGGGACTGAGTCCGAAGAAGGAATCTGAGCTTGTAGCAGGCAGTACTCGAGCTCTTGCACCTTGCTGCAGAGTGAGGCGGCTGGCACGCCGTGGGAGCAAAGAAAGTTAGATGCTTCTTTTCTTTTAATTTTCTTTCTGTCTCTCAGAACGTTGAATGGGTTTTGGGCATCTTCCCTGGGAGCAAAGTTTTGATTAGGGGGCTGCTTAATAAGCGCAGGATATCAGGCTGCGAGCCACGTAACAAAACTTCTCTGCAGTGCAGTAACTCTTTACGTTCTCTCTTAAACTGTTAATTTTTGGCCGCATACAAAGTCTTTCAGTGTTGCGCTTGGGGAACGGAACCTTGGCCTTGACTTCTGTGTTGCCTGAGACTGATGTAACCTTTGATTCTTGTTTTCTTTGTTAGGGTACTGTGGTGCTGATATTAAATCCTTATGTGCTGAAGCTGCCCTCTGTGCTTTGCGCCGCCGCTATCCTCAGCTATACAAAAGTAGCGAGAAACTGCAGTTAGATGTTGCTTCTATCAAAATAACAGCAAAGGATTTTGTCATGGCTATGCAGAAGACTGTTCCAGCTTCACAGAGGGCTGTGGCTTCACCTGGGCGAGCGCTATCATCTGTTTCAAAACCACTGCTTGAAAACACCTTAGCAAGAATTTTACAAGCCTTGCAGAGAGTATTTCCCCACGCAGAGTTTGCACTACAGAAGGACCAACAGCCAGGTATAACGATAACATTCACTACTTTAAAATTCTGTCAAAGCAAAAAATTCTCATTTGTGCAGTCAACATACACAAACCTCTTGGCCATAATGACAGCAGAATTTCAGAATATGCATGTGCATGCTTTTATTTCAGGAACATGGTGGATAGGTTTTAGTCTGGATTCTAAAGTGAAGTGCTGGATGGGAGCTGTGAATGACTCACAATAGGCCGTAGAGAACTATGCGTTCTCTACTACAGCACCCTGTTTCTGACAGTAGCTAACATCATATTTGTCATTTGTAGAGATGGATCTGAGGTTTAAAGTATGAGGCACCTCTTTCAAAATATTGAAATAGAGGGGAAAAAGGTATTTTTACATGAATGCTTCTAATTCCTGTCTGAAGAATGTCAGGACCACAATGCAAGCAGAAGCGGTTTAAGCTAAATACTGTTTTAGCTATCGTGATTTATTTTTTAGCCATAGTCTCTTAACTTAAATGTTTGTGGATCACACTGTACACTTGTACAGGAGATGAGAATGGTTTAGTAGTGTGTACTTTGGGACTTGGCTTAGCATACGTGAGCTCACACCCCTGACTGCATCAGCCCTGATCAGGTTTACTCTGTCAGTTGGTGAGAGCAAAGAAATTGATAAACTCACTCCACTCTTGATTAATGGAAATCTGTTAATAGTTAGTTATGCTAATCTCTGGAGACTGTCCTACCAGGATGACTCCCAGTAGAGCCAGGAGATAGGTTAGCATTGGTAAAACAGAGGCAGAAATCCACCAACAAAACAAAAGCAGAGAGGCTAGGGGATTGGTAATTGCATCCCTTCTCTGTTGTCTGCCTTCCATTATCTACTCATTCGGTGATCTGTGAGGAGCCTTACTTAGCAGGTGTGTTGGTCTGTATATTCTGACTCACTAGTCCTACGCAAATGGAAGTTTGTGGCCATCGCACTCGCTTAATTCCCTCGCTTCCAGTGCGGGAACCTGCCCCAGAAAGAAGTGGCCTTGTTGGGTTTTTCAGGTGTCTCGGAACCACCAAAGTTGTTCCTAATCATCTTTCTTCTAAGGAGAAAAAAACCAAACAACCTCCCAAGCACTTAGGACAGCTTTGTAGAGACTTGTGCAGTCTCCTTAGGTCTGTGGTAGGACGAACTCTTCGGAAAATAGCATTCGGTGTGTGCCCTCAAATGAAGAAATAGAAGAAAAGGGATTTCCAGCACTGATTTGAAGCTGTGTTAATGCGAGAGTGAGATATGGAGTATTCAGGAAAGTTAACAAACCTCTCTTGTCTTTCAGACAGTGTAAATCATGTTTTAAGAAATTATGCAGTTGACAGTGATGAGGAATCGCCATCAATCTTTGAAGATAAGCCAACTCATCAAATGCCCAGTAGAGAAAAGGAAAAATTCCTCAATTTTAGCAGGTAAATGTTGATATTAAGCTTGTGACATTTTAATGTGGAAGTTGTATAAGCCAACAGTTGAAAAAATAGATTGTTGTCATCACTGTTGGGTCAGTTATTTTTCTCCGTTTCTATCGCTATGCTGTCCAGAAAATGTGACCAGCTGAGTTTGGTTAGGTCTCTAAGATCTTTGACTTCAGCCAGTAAAGGTACAGTGGTATTGTGCTGGAAAAAACAAACGCTCTTCACAAATGTGTTTCATGCTAGGAAAGCAAGATTACTAGGAAATTAATACACAATTCAACGATGAAACAATTAGAATGACTGAATACAATCTTGTACGTATTTGGCGTACTGCTGTAATTTAACTAATCCAATTGCGTACTTCAGATACAGCTCATGTGTTTCAGCGCCCACCTTAATTTTTTCCTAGAAACGTTGTTCTGCTCCTTCCTTCCCGCTATCTCCAGTAACTACGGCCAAATTTCAGCTGAACTTGACAGATGTAGAGATCTCGTAGTTACTTAAACTCAAGACCTACTGAAAATTGGGGTGTACAGATCCAGATTGGTGTGTGTTGAGAGAGAGAGCGAGAGCGAGTTGTATTTCTCCTCCATATCAGGTTACTGACCAGTTGTCGTGTGTGTATTTAGCTGGACAAGTCCCCGTGTGTGATTTAAGAGCCATTACTTAAGCCAGCCAAACGAATAGCAGAGATGCTGGGGATTGGCAGGATTTCTTTGGGGAGCTATGGTACAAGGTTGTAAGAAAATGAGCTTTGATAGTCTTCCTGATCACAGACCAGCTTATTATTTACTGGAACATGGAGAGTATTTACCAAAAAAAACCGAGGTTAGGAAAAAACCTTTAACATCTGTGTGCCTAGTCATCACTTCATTTTGAAACTTACTATCTTCTAATTGTTCTAGAAATGCTTATTACCAGCCAACATCTTGCAGGCCACGGTTCTTACTAGTTGGAGAGCCAGGATGTGGGCAAGCTTCTCATTTGGCACCTGCGGTAATACATGCCCTGGAAAAGTTTCCAGTTTATACGCTAGACCTACCTGCTTTGTTTGTTACCGCCACATCACCGGAAGAAACATGTGCACGGGTATCTTTTTTTTCTTTTTAATCTCATAGGCTTCATGAACTGTATATAAACTAGTAAAATAAGCAAAATTCATTGTTAATAGAGGTGGCCTGGTTTGAACGTGCTGTTAGGTTTACTTCTGTCCGAAAATGCACGTTTCTTTTTAGATCATATAATCCCGAGTAAGGATGTTGTAGATGGCCGTATTTTCTATTCCAAATTAAGCCGTGAGGAATTTGCTAGCAGCTTGGGAAGCTGGGAGGTGCTGCTAATAAATCCCTCTTTATCGCAAGAAATCCTGCCCATTTCGGTGGGATCCAGAAAGTTGTTTTCATTGCTGCTTACGAGACTCTGCTCCCAGTAGGTGGCTCTGCATCAGCCTGACTGCAGGTCACGCACTTTTTGTAGGCTTTTTTATTAAATATAATGAAAAGGCAATCAAGGTTTTGGGGAAAAGAAGTGTTTCTTTTTTTTACATATGTACGCGTGCGCGTGTGTGTGTATATATATACAGCTTCCACTGCTGTAGTATATGCAGTAAAAGCATTAAAATTCATGGAACACTTACATTTGTACACTGGTATGTTTTTCTTAACTGTGAAAATTAAATATAAGCAGAGGTAGTGCCGTTTTCCTTTTTACTTTTAGGCAGGAAAGCCATTTTGTTGTTTGGCATCACTGTATTAAAATATCTTGACCTTTAGGCAGCAGCATTTGAGAGCTGGACGAGTAAGGACAGACACACTACAGGACTGGATACTCATTTGTCACAGAAGAGGCACAATTCCTTTTTTGTTACGTTACGGTTGCTTCTGCGGTCGTATAGCTACCGTGTCTAGTCACTGCCCAGACACACCACGTGCGCTTCCCATTTTGTGACAGGAACCCCCTGAATCTTAATAATCTGAAAGGGTCCACGGAGAAATTTGTCACGTGAAAGGGCTGTTGCCACTTCCCTCACGCAGTAGGTGCACGCTCTCTTCTGCGATCGAGGTACCATCTGTAGGCAACGGCTTGCGGCCATCCAAAGCGTGTAATCGGGTCTGATGGATCCTTTGGTAATGAGAGGCTGTGCGTGATTTAGCTGTTCAGGCAGGCTGAAGGCTGGTCACCTCTTATAAAACATACTTGAAATTTTGAATTGTAACCAGGCTCCTCTTACAGCATCAGCCCCCATCTTTTCACATAGGTCTGTCTGTGTCTGTTCAGACTGTGCTCCAGACTGACTTGGCTATGTGCCCGCTCTGAATTGAAGATGGTGTAGTCGGTCGTGTAGTTGCAGTCGTGTAGTGACTTACCCAGACTAATACATCTTGAAGAAGGGTTAGGCTTGTGTTTTCAGGCACACCACTACACCAGCTAAGTTGTGAGGCGCTTTAGGAGTTCCCTTACACCTGAGTAGTTTTGAAATCAGGTAGAGCTTCAGGTCTGTCTGCGTAGCAATGTCTATATTTGAGTCAAAGTAAACGTTTTACCTTATTGTTAAGGAGTTGTTCTTTTGTTGGTTTGGTTTTGTGTTTTGGCTTCATGTACTCCCACTTCGTAAGATAGTTTGACTGATACGTAGTTATTTATTAGCCTATTGCACATGGTTTAGTTTTCTTATCCAAGCTTTCATTTCACCAGTTGATGCGAGAAGCTCAAAGAACAGCGCCGAGTATCATTTATATCCCACATATCCATTTGTGGTGGGAGGCTGTTGGAGCTACACTGAAAGCTACTTTTACAACACTACTGCAGAACATTCCAGCATTTGCTCCAGTTTTGCTGCTTGCAACATCCGATGTGTGTCACGCAGATCTCCCAACAGAGGTATTTCTGTTGTTACTTTTTTTATTCAATTTCTTGTTCAGCTATAAATCCTTTAAGCATTGGAGTACTTAAGCAAATGCATACTGTTATTACTCAGGCACCCTACCCAGGTCTCTTAAAATTTGCTTAGACAACACAATGCCGAAAGCGTTTGTCTAAAGTGTCTTCTGAGTAAAGAGATTGACTTTGACCCAACTTTTTCCCCCTTCTCACACACTCATGCTTGTTAGACAGATGTAGCCATTTACTTCAGACAATAAATCCAGTCACTTCAGGATGGTTAGGTATGTACTTAGTCAAGAATATATGGTGCTTGAAATGGAAATGGGAAAAAAATATTTTTACTGAAAACATTTGTACTGAAATTGAAAGATATTTTTACTGAAAAAGTACGGTGGTCACACTGTAATGATGGAACGGAATTTCATCTTTAAATTCTTTAATAAAAATTTCAATTTCTTTGTTCATGTAAGTGAAAGCTTTACAAATGAGAAAGCCGAGTTCCAACTTCTGTTTCAGTAACTTGGAAGTGGATTTTTAGTGGTATTCCTTAACAAAATTCAGTAAGAGTACATGCTTAGCTTCCTAGACATCTGAGAGTGTGCATTAAAGGAGGATATTCAAAATGTGAAGATGCTGCCCTGATTATTTTGTCTCAGTTACTGCGGGGGGCTTACCTAGGTGTGTTTGTCATCAACTGCTTTGAAAGGGCTTAACTTTCTAGAGGAGTTTTAATACTGTTAATGAAGTCCTTCTAAAATAAGTATTGAAATTCCTTCCATAACTTTTGGTAGTAGAGACTGAAAAACGGAGTAAAACCTGGAAGTATACAGCCTCAGACACCTCGCTTAAATTAATTTAACAAAAAAAAAAACCCCAAACACCTTACCAAAAAGCCCGCATTTGTCTGCTGAACCCTGCCTGTTCCCTCTCTAGATGCCATAGAGATTGAAACCAGCAAGGCAGGTAAATAGAAAATAAGCAGTCCTGGCGGTGGTGAATGTCCCCACTTGATCAGTGTATCACACGGTCCCTTCATTGAGCTTTAAATCTAGAGGTGTTCCTTAGAGAAGATATTTTAATCTGCCGTGCTAACCTAGGAAAATCTAGAGTTTGAAGGACAAGCAGATAGCTTCTCACAGTTTGTCTTACTCAGGTGATTATTCGGTTTAATTTTGAAAGGTACTCATCTTTTTGGACTAGAGTATGAATTTGTGTGGCCTTATATCTGAAATATCTTTTCTCCTCATGCTTTAGATAAAAGAATTGTTTATTGATGATTATGAAGAAGTTTTCAAAATCCAGTTGCCTAATGAGGAAGAAAGAAGAATGTTTTTTGAGGACTTAATTGTAAATCAAGCTGCTAAAGCTCCTGCATCAAAAAACAGTGCAGGTGAGGCTATTCTACTTATAAAACTTTGCTAACTGTAAGTTAATAGCTATACACTATTTGCTTTGGTGGTAATTTTCTAGCGATAATTTGTCATACGCTTGTATTTGAGTACCGTAAATTGACTAAAAGTTTCTGATTCAATTAAGCGTGGCGGCCATTGGAAGTGCTGCCTGTAGCACCACCGCCTAAGCCTCAACAGCTGACTGAGGAAGAAATCAACCAACTGGAGGAGCAGGAGGAGGACACGTTGCGTGAACTTAGGATTTTCTTAAGGGATGTGACTCATAGACTTGCCATTGACAGACGTTTCAGAGCATTTACAAAGCCTGTTGACCCAGAGGAGGTAAGTTAGTGTTGATCTGTAATACCATTTTATCTGTCTCTGTTCATAATTTGTCTGCGTGTGTATTTCTCAGTGTCTGTGTGCTCTTTATATGAAGGTTTGTCTTTGTTTTTAGGACTGTACTATTCCAATTTTTCAGCAAGCAAGCAAGCAATGAATTTTGCTTTTACTTTGCTGACTCCTTGAGGCTGTCAAATGTCTGTTCTTTAAGTAATCAGTGAAAGCCCCAGGTTCCTTCTAAAATGTCTTTTAGAACTTCAGAATATTTCAGTTGGAAGGGCCCTACGATGACCATCTACTCCAACTGCCAGTCAGACCAAATGCCAACACAGTTTGCTCAGGCAAAGGCCTCGATGTGTAGGCATGTTACAGCAGTGAAAAGAGCAGAGGTCTCTTTCTTTATAAACAGCATCTATAGGACTGTTTTAATAAAGCCTAAAGCTCTTTGACTGACTGTCAATAGTTTCTGTAAGAACAGAAGTAGAAGCAGCAGTTTTTAAAATAAAGGTTGAGTCTGTTCTCTGTTTCAGCTGGGGCTCCTCAGTACAAGATCAACCCTAAGGGCTGTGTGGTTTCTTCTTCCACCCATACGCTTCTTATGTCTCTCTCTCTCATTTAATTCATTGAGTAAGTCTGGGTGTCTCTTCCCTTCTCTGCCCCGCACGTGCTTCTGACCTCCCTGCTGCTTTTTTTCCCCTCTTCAGGCCTGTCTCTTCAAAGCCAGTTGAAATAGCCCTTCTGTTTTCAAGAACCTAACTGGTTAATTTCCACATCTTTGGAGGTGCCATAAATATTTGGGGGTTTTAAGTCCTTTATTTGACTTTATTAAAAGAATGAATTTTGGTAGATACTGTGTTAAATCTCTGAGCACATACATTTCATTTGTAGGTACCTGATTATGACGCAGTTATTAAACAGCCCATGGACCTGTCGGCAATTCTCTCTAAGATTGACTTGCACCAGTACCTAACTGCAGGAGACTTTTTAAGAGACATCGATCTAATCTGTAGCAATGCTTTAGAGTACAACCCAGATAAAGATCCTGGAGGTGAGGATGTGTTTTTATCCCTAATTTGGAACAATTTGAAAGGTATAAATTGATAAATGTCATCTGTGGACAGTAGACCTGGGATCAGATCATTTTAAACATCAACAGAGAGCATTTCTTGCCAGGAAGTAAATGTTGTAGCATTAAACTACTTGGGCATGCAATTGTGATAGAAGCGTTGATCAGTAACTAGTGCTTTTGCTTTAATAATTAACTTTTATCTTGTTACGCTGAAAATATTCACTGAGAGGACTTTTCAGAACCTACCTATGACAAGAGCAAAATCTTTCCAAGTAATCAAAGGATTTTGTTGGCTGTTAGAAAATACTCAGGTCTGACTGTAAAATTGCAGATCGTCTCATTAGGCACAGAGCTTGTACTTTGAGAGATACTGCGTATGCCATAGTGAGGGAAGAAATAGATGAAGACTTTGAACAACGCTGTGAAGAAATTCAAGAATCTCGTAAGAAAAGAGGTATGGTTTTTTGATACGAAGGATCTTAAGGCTTGTCTCAGGATTTGTAACCAACAACGCAAGACACAATTCTTTGCTATCTGTTCTTTATTGCAAGGTTGTAGCTCTTCAAAGTATGCTCCCTCTTACTACCGTGTAATGCCAAAGCAGAACTCCGTTCCTGGGTGTACGAAAACAGACCCAAAGTGTAATGAAAAAATGAAGATAGCAGCAGCACCTGTAGATGCCAGTACACCCCGCTCTAACAGTAAGTTGCATTTTATTCAGACTTCCTTGGAGAAGGTGCTAAAGTCACCGCTACCTTCTCTGTTCTTGTGACATAACAGGTTTCTCTGATGCCTGGTTCTTCATGCCAGAGGCGTTACGTTTTTTAATTTGTTTCAAAATGTGAGATAAATCCAGAGGTTGTTCATTCAATATGGTTCTGAAGTTCAAGTGCAGTGGTTGGTTTACATTGAAAGACACTGGCCCTGATGGCCCAACCGACATTTCATGGCTCCCAAGTTGCTACCTCTCGGAGGCAAAAATGTTGTCCATGGCAGTTTCTGAATACTCAACTAGTTTTTAGTTATACGAAACAGTATTTTTCCCTTCTCTGCCCTCAAACGTTGAACTCTGTGCCACCTCTTACTGTGATTTCCAGCCGAAGGGGGGAAAGGGGAAAAATTAGGGAAGCAATAATAATAGACAGGGAGAGATCCTTATTTCCTCACTTTTCCTGTGAAAAGGACATGAAAGAACAAAGGGACTTGGATCTCGTTCAGTTAAAACGCATGACGTGGTGTGAAGTTTCCTGGTCTCACTGGCATGACTGGGAATTTTGCCATTGACTTCACCCACGTGCTTCGTGCTGCGCTCCGTGAATACAAGGAACGGTGGGTTTTTCTGGAAGGCAAAAGTGCAAAGTTTGTTTTAAACAAGGTTAACTGCATCAGAAAGCATATGAGGTGTAAGTCTTTAGGGACAATTTTTTTCTCCGGCAAATATTCCCTTAAAATTGCATCTATAATGCTGCCCAACTTCAAGCTGTACTTCAAGCGGCATGGGCCCAGAGTCCCATGGGCAGAATACAAGACTTACATCCTAATGTTTGCAATGGAAGATGTGTTTCCTTAACCTTAATTATTTTGGAGTGTTACCGAGCAGTGCTGTTAATGGCAATGTGACTCTATTTTTTTTCCTGGTTTTACCCTGCCTTTTTCCTCTAGTGCATTTTTTTTGTGTCTAATTGTTACGGAGCAGTGACTTTTGCCAGAAAGTAAGTGAAAGTCAAGCATTTCTCAGTGAAAAAATGGTAGAAATCCTGTCTCTGTCATCGCAGAAAGCGACTGTATTCCAGGTACAGGATACTTCGCCGACACTGTGTTCCAGATAAACAGAAATGCTGACTTTAAGAAACTTGTGTCGTTCCAGATTCGTGGGTACGCCGTACGACTCGTGGGACACATTCTCAGGCAGAAGAGCAACAGGTGACGTGTGCCGATAAAGCCAAGGAAATTCTCACACAGCCAGTGATTGTGGATTACTATGAGCTCAAAGTAAGTCTAATTTCAATTTTGTTAATACTGAAACAGGACGTTGCCTTGCTACGTGTGAATTAAGTCAGTTAACCAATGCCAATTAAAACAATTTATGGGAAGGATATAAAGCTTGTGAAAGAATTCAACCTGTAATGGACTCTGACTGCTGTGTTGCCGCAGCTGGTGTAGGCTGCTGTTCTTGATTTTGGTTCTCTTCCTCATCTTTAATTTAAAAGGGCTTGTTGAATTTGAAAATAGCCCACTAACAGCCTGCTAGTACTGTTGGTTCCTAATGTCTTAACAGTTGTTACGATGGATTTGGGGGCTGGGTTTTGGGTTTTGCATGTTTTCAGTTATTAGGAACCTGAAAAGAACCTTTATTTCTAGCAGTGATGACTCGAAACCTGAAGTTAGGTTGACATAAAGCTCATCAAGGATAAAATACTAATACCTACTTTTCTGAAATTCTTTCAAAACCCAGTGTGAGAATTTTACATTCCTACAGTTCCAGTGTTATAAGGGTTTTCCAGTCCCTCGTAGAAGCCGCTATCCTAGGCTACAGTTGGGGAAAGGGTTAAAAATGGCCTAGCTGCAGGGGGTAAAGGAGATTCCTTTGCGTGGATTGCAGAGGGTAGAACAAGGGCCTCATCTTCAGGGGATATTGCAGTGAGGAAGTTAGGAAAATTGCTAGGTTGGAGTCCTGGAGGTTGGCCAAAGCAGAGGAGGCCTGCTCTTTACCTGCCCTGACGAGAGAGGGAGTAGTACACGGCTGTTTCCCCTGTGTGGGGAGAATGGGACCAGATAGGAATCCCATGCGGTGCAGGGGCTTGCCAACACAATTTCTGTCACATTTTTAAGCTGTGACCTAATTTGTGGAGGTGAAACCAACTTTTTAAAGCTGGCTTCCTAAGGAAGCAGATTTCGGGGGCGGGGCGGGGGGGGGGGGTTGTTGTTGTTCATGTCTGCTTCTGTGTGTAGAGAAGCCACACAGGTTTTTCAGAGAGTCAGGGTGCTAACAGTGTGTGCTCCAAAGTTACTGCCCACTGTGGAAATGGTACAGTAGAGCCCTTAGATATGTTTCAGCTCTGAGAGCTACAGTCATGAAACGCATCTTTTGGAAAATTTGTTTCATCAACATGGATGCCATTGGAACTAGCTGCTCGTACCAGAGAGCCTCTGTAGGATTCACCTGCAGTGAATAAGCTAGGTGAACCTCCAAAATGTAGCTGCTTGGTTTTGTTTGGGGGTTTTTGTTCGTTTATTTGCTTGGTAATAGGCCTAGAGCTTTATGAACGTGTAGAAACGCATGCGGTCATCTATGTGGCAGCAATTAGAAATAGTTTCACACGGGATGGTGACCATACACCTCTGTCGCATCCTGCCTTTTCTGTTTGCAGCAGCTGAAAGCACGCTGCGTGGGTTTTGTGCGTTTTATCTGTGGGTTGTGTAGAATGAAGTTGAGGGGAATACTCAGCTTTTGTGCTAGTTGATCTGAGGGAGGCAGAGTTTGACGACAGGCAGTTGTGAGGCAGTAATACTTTCCTTTGGTACGGCTGCTCTCTTAAGCTACATCTTCACAGCCTCACACAACACACAGGCACTGAATAGCCCCAGCAGTGGAAGAAGGTGCTGCCGCTAGTTTGTCACTGTCGTTTTCCCAGAGATGATTGCATTCGCATCTTTGGTAACAGAAAGGCCTGTGTGCGAGATTGGTAATTTGCTACAGGCAGAGTCACTCTGCTAGTTTATCCACTCGTCAGTTTAAAGGCAGGAGCCAACTGAGGTAACTTTGCTCCCTGAGCTGCTTCAGACGTTTGAGCAGTGTGTTCTGCCAGCAGAGCTGTAGGCACACTACACGTTCAGCTAATGGGTAAAGGTGAGCACCCAAGGCTGCTTCTGTTTCCAGCTGGCACAGCTGGATCCAGAAGATTTGTAGCCTGGCTTCCAAAGATCCATTTTACAGTGCCCTGCATTGCAGCAACAGTTTCTCTAATAAAATGGAACAGTGGCTTTGCTGTGGCAGCAACTCTACCACAAAGTGGATTGTGTCATTCCCTGCTGTTCTGGAAGCAGTTGATTCGCGATTAGGATTGTTGATGTGATAGATTGATGACTAATAAAATACTGTCTGAAATTTAAGCTTTCCTTTTCTCTGAAGTATGAAAAAGTAACTCCTTTTCTTCAGTTAAATCTTGTGAGATGTTTCGTCTGTTCTCTGAAGTGTCACTCATGTTTCATAAAATAAGAAAGTAGGATGTCGTTTGTGTTGTATTGTTATTGTTTAGCTTCTGAAAACATGAAGAGCCTATTCAAAGGATCTTGCACTATTCCAAACTTGTAGTTTCCTTTTTTTTTTTTTCTTCAGCAACTGTTGCGTTATGTCACGGCAGTAACTAAAAAGTTCAGTATATTTTGCATGGAAAAACTGTACGCTGTTCTGAGTCAGTCCATATACCAACATCGGGAAGATTATGACAAAACTGAATTAGTGCAGGTAATTTTTTTTTTTTTCTTACAGCACTTTCTATCACTGTTATGCATGTGTGTCTTAGGCATGTGTACGTGTGCACTCTGGACATCACGCTTCCTTAGCATTACTCTTTACTGCTTAGTTGCCTGTGTTACGAGGCTTTTTCATTTCAGTCTGGAAGAGGTTTATCCATATTGCAAACCCATTGTTGTATTTGGCATAATCGTTGGCAGTTTCAGCAGGAAATGGCTTGAACTGGAAGACAATGGGTCCACCCACACAGCCCTCTCAAAGCAGTTAACCTCAGTCTGTCAATAGTCCTTCTCCAGACCCTTTTTAGGGCTGGGGGGGCTACATAAGGAGGGTGCTTTCCCCAGTCTGTTGCTTCCTCTTTCTCCCCTTACAGGCAGTCAGACACGGTAACACTTCATAGAGTAGTCCTTCCCTTCCTGAAAAGAAATTAGGTATGAAACCTAACAAGAGTTTGAGACTTTTCTCTGGTCTCACCATAATCTCTTTTTAACAAGCATGGCTCGAGCATCTTTAATTTGACACATGGGGAGATTTCTGCCTCTGACGGTTTCATGTTAATGAGTCAAATTCTCTGTTCTTTTCCGCTAAGAGAGGATTTCTGAGTTGTCAGAAGTCTTCCGGAGATGCCCGTGGTCCCAGTCAGGCATTCCCAGCATTGAGTCGATTGAGATAGGTTGGATAGTCAGTTGTCAGATTCAAGATCCTTGAATCCCTTTGTCTTTGAGATGCTTGTGACTGAGAATAGAGAAAATTCTTTATGCCTCTCAGCCTGCCTTAAAAAAAGAGGAAGCCTCTTCTCTTCAGCTCGGGTCATCTGGATCTCTTCTTCCACATCAGAGAAGGAGTTAGAACCGATGTTCTGTTCTGATTGTGCAACAGGGAGGATTATTTGGATTCAGGGAGGCCGTTCCTGAAAAATGGGCCCATCTCTCATCTAGTATAATGACGTTGTTTAGCATGAGAAGGCATTTATTAATGTTATCTTGGGGCTTGTGAGGTTTTGTGGCTTGAAGCATTGAAAGTTGAGACTGGATTTCTTTGTTTGCTACTTCTACCTTTAGCTTTAACAAAAAAAAAAATCTCCTCTTCAGAGTGACACTGCAGGTCAGTCAGGAGCAAGCTCTACTGTATGAAGAGATAAGACTTTAACAAGTAAATATTCCGAGTGCAGAAAAGAATGTTTCCAGCTTTTAGTTGTGCCTTTTCAGGAACTGTCTCCTCTTTCTAACTGTTGGAACCGCTGTCGATACGGTTCCATAGTCTCTTGATACAGAACCACGCAGTCTCTGTAGTCTATTTGGGACACATAAGCATGTGTTTGAAGCCAGTGGGTATAGAAAGATGTTACGGTGGTGCTAGCGCATGTATTTGCTAAATCTTACTACCAGTGGTATGTGTGTACAGATCCTTTGTTATTTTTTATGAAGAAATAAACAGGGTTCGTAAGCTTTTGTTCATGCTGACTGCTAGTTTGTCTTTTTTTCTTATTAGGAAATGAAGAAAGAAATTGCAGCCTTCAGTTATGCTCGGTGTTGATTTCCACATACTTCTCGTCTAATGTTTTCTTTTCACTGCATGTTGTTATCTGCGCATAATTAATTCAATAAAGATTACTTCTACAGATGTTAAACAAATACATCTTTAAATTTGTTAAGAAAGCTCTAATAAAGTCCTTTAACTGCTTTTATTTGATATTTTCGTCCTATATATATTTTATGTGACATACTGCTGTGATTGCCTTTGGAACGCTGCAGACCCGAACATCTCCCAGATAACTGCAGTAGCTCTCTTTAACAGAAAAGGATAAACTTTTTCTCATCGTTTTCCAACTTGTGGGAATACGTTGCTCTGAACTAGTCTGTGGTGCTGTAGAGTCCATCGCATCTTACATGAAGGTTTTAAACCAAGTCTCATTTTGGTACCTGAAAAGTAAATCCTTTAGAAACCTCTCAATGCAGTTGAGAGGTGGACTTTTTTAATTGTGTGATAGCACCTCAAGGGGCTTTCACAGAATTAACAACCTAAAGAAAGTATGTAGGAGAAACACTCCACAAACTTAAGAACTTTTGCTATGGCATATTTTTGCCTGTCCAAAAAACCTAACTTGAAACAAAGCAAAATTTACTGCTGTTAACTTTCTAAGGTAAAGTTTAGTCTTGCTCGTAATAATGACAATCTTCTTGATACTGGAGAATAGCATTTGAATGTCAATTGTTAGTTGCAGGTTAGGTGGCTTGTAGCTGAATTAACTTGTAAATAGTTTTCTAGTTACCTGGAGAAAATTTTATCTGTTTAGTACATAAAAGTGAATACATTGTTGGTGATAAAAATATTTAAGTCCAAGCAAAGCAATACCCCATTGTGAAGATGTATGCATCTTCAAACCAGCAGAGAAAATTTCTCTCAGTTAATCTGACAGTTACTGTTTTTTAAAAAACTTTGCCTATCTTATGACAATAACATTTTCTATTGGTTGCGATAAAAGATGTGGCACCATACATTGCTGTTTTGTTCCATCACCTCACGTACACAAGGTCTGGTGATACTGAACGCCGAACTGTGCAATCCTTCTGTGTGTGTTTGGGTTCTTACCTATGTTTCAGTTTTCTTTTTTTGTTTCTTTCTAGTCTTTGTCCAAACATTTGCGTACTATGCAGAATTTTTTCTTTTAGCTGTATTGTTTGTATGGGTATCAATAACAAATGAAATCACCTTTTTGGGGGTTTTTTGTCTTCTCTATTTTATTAATCACAGTATAATTTTGATCATTAACAACCTTACTCTTAAAAACCAGCATGAGTCTTAAGACTTTAAGATTTGTCTGTGAGCAGCTTACTCCTACTCTTGGTGTATTGGTTCACAGTGAAGGCAAGCCCGGGGGGAAGAACAAATATGTTGGAAATTTACACATGAATGCATACTACATTGGAAATATAATAAAGGAATTAAGGTTATTCTTCATTAACCTTGGCTGCTGTCACTGATTTTTGATGGGACTGTGGGAGCAGTTTGTTAGCCGTGCTCCCCAGGTAACTGTTGGGAAAACTCAACAGGAGTGACTGTGGAAAGGAAGAACCAGAAACAATCCTGGGATGAAAACTTTTGCTCTTCAAAGCTTTGCTCAAACTCCTTCCTGTCACTAGTCTGGACAGGATACTGTACCTCTACAGGGGCTTTGGTTTTTTAATTCTAATTGCGTAAATCTTGGGTCTTCCATGACCAACTGGTAACTCTTTAACGGTTCCCACAAGCCACATCTTCATTTTCTCTCTCAGGGAAACAAATCGTATTTTAGTGTCTGAACCAAAATGGCAAACAGGGATGAAAGAAACAGAATGTAGAAACACAGCATTTCTGAGAAGTATGCCCTGGGAGTTAAAACTAAATACTTAAGTATCTAGGTATGTAGTGAAGGGTCTCCTTTCTCCAAATTCTCTACCTAAACAAAAAAAAAAAAAAAAAAGGGCGGCGGGGGGGGGGGGGAGATGGTGAGGTTTTTTCCTCAGAGCCGTTACTTTGTCGCTCGTCCCTGGTTTGGGGATCTGGACCCTGCGGCAATGTCCTCCCCCAGCGACAGCTCGGGACGCCCGAGGGAAACTCGGGGCTGGCGTCGGAGAAAAAGCCTTCACGGGGCTGGAGACGACGCCGTCCTTAAAACCCGCCTGGGTGCTCGGCGGGAGGCTCTACGCGGAGCCGAGGTTTGGCGGCAGAGGAGCGGGCTGCGAGGGCGCCGCTGCCACCTGGGAACTCCCGGCCTGTCATCCCCGTGCCTCCCTGCCGCAGCCGCTTCGCGCCGGCACCTCCCCCGACCGGAGGACGACGAGCCGCCGGTGGCCCCCGGGCTGAGGCGCTGCGGCGCCGGGGTAGGTAGCCACCCGCTGCCTCGGCGGGGCCGGGCCGCCCTCTGGCTGGTGTCCGCCGCCTGACGGGCGGGGCGGCGGAGCGGCTCGGCCCCCGCTCCCTGCCAGGGAGGCTGAGGCACCGGCCGCCGCTGCCCGGCCTCCCCGCGCACCCGCCCCGGGGCAGCGAGGCGCCGGGAGGATGCGAGTGGGCGCTGCGGGCGGCGGCGTCGGGAGTTCCCGGCTCACCCCCCGCCCCAGAAGAAGTGCAGTAGTTTGTGAGACGCAAGATGGCGGCGCGGTCGTGAGCGAAGGCGGCAGGCGGGAGGGCGGCAGGCGGGCGCGGGCTGAGGGGGCGAGGCGGAGCGGCGCCGTCAGGCGTGCTCCCCCCACGCCCGCGCTTGCCCCCGGGGAACCGGCCAGGCGCTCTCCCGGCGGGGACGGGGCACCGCCAGCGCTCTCGCCGCCCCGCGCCTCCCCGGGGTAAGGGCGGCTCCTGGCCGGCGGGGGGCGGGCGGGCCGAGCCGGGCCCGGCGGCGGCGACCGCCCCGCTCGCCTCCCTGTTGTCTGGCGGCGGCGGCGGGCGAGCGGCCGGCGCTGTCCCCGCGGCCGGGGGGGCATCGCCTGCCGGGGGCGGCGGGCTCCGAGCAACGTGGGGGAGCCAGGGTGGAAGGAGAGCCGGGGGTAACTTCGAAGTGGACTGCCGCGTGCTCCCCTCAAACACACACACACACACACACACCCCCGGCCCGCAGGGGGGTTTAAACCCCTTCGAGTCCGAGGACGATCTCCTCTCCCCGTTCTTCCCTCCTCCGCCCTGTGCCAGCTGCGAAGCCGGGAGCCTGGGCGCGGCTTTGCTCGCCACAGGGCGGAGGAAGATTCGGCTGACCCGTCAGTCAGAGAGTCAAGAAGTTCAATCCCGGTGCCAACATACGGGGTTAGACCGGAGTTTTGAAAGATTGTGGCAATGAACCCAGAGCACGAATTAAGCCTGAACTAGCGTGAACAGCTGGTCTGCTCAGAAAGAGCTGGACAGCAGAGGCCTGGGCGCTCTTTACCCACTTTTTCCCCGCGGTCCCCTGCAGAATGGCTGCTGTTTGGATGCAAACCACACCACGATCCAAAGTGGTACTGCAAATATCTTCAATACTGCTTCTGGGCTCTTTCCTCAGACCCCTAAGGTGCCCCCAGTGGTGCATTTTCAAGCCTTTCTCACCACCTCCCAAGGCCCTGGGATGAGCCAGCCAAGAGGCTGCAGAGGCACCGGGGCAAGCGCCCTGCTCCACTGCAAAACCACCATCCTCCCACCGATGGCTGCATCTCCCTCTGCCCGTGCCCGCTTCTCCCTGCGGGTGCTGCGGGCCCTCGCACCCGGTTCTGCTCACATCTGCTGGAGACAGCCCTTGAGACAGCCCTTGCCCAGCTGGGTGCTATCGCAAGGACCCTGTTTCTCTCGTGCATAACTTGCCCTCCCTCGTCTGCATCTCTTTGCTGGAGCCAGATGTTTACACTCGCTGCACATGCTGTCAGCTAGCCAGAAACACTAATATCCCCGTGGCAGAGCAATAAAGCCTTCCTAAGGATCCTCCGTGCCGCTCAGCCCGAGCCCTGCAGCTCCTGCCCTTCTGGGACCCCCACTGGCTTCGGTGGCTGCTGGGAGCATGGAGGAAAGGGGTTAGGTCCTCCTCAAGACTCTTTATTTGCTTCATTTTATCATGGTTGCCTTTAATTTTGAAGGCGCATGAATATGAAGTCTACAAATCACTGGAATAATACTGTAGCTAATTTTATGGCATCTTTAGCACCATCCAAAAAGAAAATAAAAAAAAAAAATCCAACAACCAACCAACTCCCCCTGCAATGGAGCAATCTAAATAAAGGTTCTTAGGCAATACAGTATTTGCCTGGAGAGTTGTCAATGTTTCCACTGCCAGTTTGTCTTCCTGCAAGTTTTTTGCAAGACTTTCTCGAGACATACGTAGGGAGACAGATGATAGTTCTTGAGCTCCTTTGATCCTTTTCCTTGTTAAGTCAAGTAAGATGAGGATGCTGGATTTTGAAGGAAGAACTGGTTTTGGTAATGTTTTGGATTACTTTTTCTGATACCTCTTTGTAGATGTGTCAAAAAGAAAACGCAGAAAGAACAAAGGGTCTTCAAGTATCGCAACCAAGAGGAGGAATTTCCAGTTCAATAACGAGAATAAAGTTCCCGAAGACCAAAATGAAGTTGAGAGTGATGAAGAGACTCCAGAAAAAGGCTTTTCTAACATGGATCACGCTGAAGTTGAGTCCACACAGGATTCTTTTATGGAAGAAAATGAAAATGTACTTCAGGAACGACAGAAAAATGGGAATGAAAATACATCTGGGACAGAAAATGAGAGAGAGAGAGTTCTTGTGCCTAAATCTGCTTCTGAGAAGAGTATCATGCTTCCTGAACATTCAGGCCTAAGAGAGGAGAGCAAAATGCCAGATCACCAAACAGCAGAAAGTTCTGAAGACGGAGATTCAAACGGTAAGTGAAAGGTCAAACAGGTTATTTAGGTGGTTCTTCTTCCTGAGGATTACACTATTTGTTAGGTTTAGCCTTCTTTAGTTCTGTTATTTCTGCAGTGTCTCTCCAAAATCAGCACACAGCGTTTCCTGCATAAGGATGCTGCCCCTCTAGTTACGCAAGCCAAAGTCGTGTTTTTCTGCAGCTGCTGGTTTCTTGATTCTGCAGTTTGTTTTTCAAATGGTACCTAATTGCAAAACGATCGTTGACCTTCTTTTATTGTATGAGTATCGTCCCAGTCCTGAGCAGCGTAGGTTAAAAAGCTGTACTTCAAGCGGCATGGGCCCAGAGTCCCCTGCAGAATACAATACTTACATCCTAATGTTTGCAATGGAAGATGTGTTTCCTTAACCTTAATTATTTTGGAGTGTTACCGAGCAGTGCTGTTAATGGCAATGTGACTCTATTTTTTTTTCCTGGTTTTACCCTGCCTTTTTCCTCTAGTGCATTTTTTTGTGTCTAATTGTTACGGAGCAGTGACTTTTGCCAGAAAGTAAGTAAAAGTCAAGCATTTCTCAGTGAAAAAATGGTAGAAATCCTGTCTCTGTCATCGCAGAAAGCGACTGTATTCCAGGTACAGGATACTTCGCCGACACTGTGTTCCAGATAAACAGAAATGCTGACTTTAAGAAACTTGTGTCGTTCCAGATTCGTGGGTACGCCGTACGACTCGTGGGACACATTCTCAGGCAGAAGAGCAACAGGTGACGTGTGCCGATAAAGCCAAGGAAATTCTCACACAGCCAGTGATTGTGGATTACTATGAGCTCAAAGTAAGTCTAATTTCAATTTTGTTAATACTGAAACAGGACGTTGCCTTGCTACGTGTGAATTAAGTCAGTTAACCAATGCCAATTAAAACAATTTATGGGAAGGATATAAAGCTTGTGAAAGAATTCAACCTGTAATGGACTCTGACTGCTGTGTTGCCGCAGCTGGTGTAGGCAGCTGTTCTTGATTTTGGTTCTCTTCCTCATCTTTAATTTAAAAGGGCTTGTTGAATTTGAAAACAGCCCACTAACAGCCTGCTAGTACTGTTGGTTCCTAATGTCTTAACAGTTGTTACGATGGATTTGGGGGCTGGGTTTTGGGTTTTGCATGTTTCAGTTATTAGGAACCTGAAAAGAACCTTTATTTCTAGCAGTGATGACTCGAAACCTGAAGTTAGGTTGACATAAAGCTCATCAAGGATAAAATACTAATACCTACTTTTCTGAAATTCTTTCAAAACCCAGTGTGAGAATTTTACATTCCTACAGTTACAGTGTTATAAGGGTTTTCCAGTCCCTCGTAGAAGCCGCTATCCTAGGCTACAGTTGGGGAAAGGGTTAAAATGGCCTAGCTGCAGGGGGTAAAGGAGATTCCTTTGCGTGGATTGCAGAGGGTAGAACAAGGGCCCCATCTTCAGGGGATATTGCAGTGAGGAAGTTAGGAAAATTGCTAGGTTGGAGTCCTGGAGGTTGGCCAAAGCAGAGGAGGCCTGCTCTTTACCTGCCCTGACGAGAGAGGGAGTAGTACACGGCTGTTTCCCCTGTGTGGGGAGAATGGGACCAGATAGGAATCCCATGCGGTGCAGGGGCTTGCCAACACAATTTCTGTCACATTTTTAAGCTGTGACCTAATTTGTGGAGGTGAAACCAACTTTTTAAAGCTGGCTTCCTAAGGAAGCAGATTTCGGGGCGGGGCGGGGGGGGGGGTTTGTTGTTGTTCATGTCTGCTTCTGTGTGTAGAGAAGCCACACAGGTTTTTCAGAGAGTCAGGGTGCTAACAGTGTGTGCTCCAAAGTTACTGCCCACTGTGGAAATGGTACAGTAGAGCCCTTAGATATGTTTCAGCTCTGAGAGCTACAGTCATGAAACGCATCTTTTGGAAAATTTGTTTCATCAACATCAACATGGATGCCATTGGAACTAGCTGCTCGTACCAGAGAGCCTCTGTAGGATTCACCTGCAGTGAATAAGCTAGGTGAACCTCCAAATGTAGCTGCTTGGTTTTGTTTGGGGTTTTTGTTCGTTTATTTGCTTGGTAATAGGCCTAGAGCTTTATGAACGTGTAGAAACGCATGCGGTCATCTATGTGGCAGCAATTAGAAATCGTTTCACACGGGATGGTGACCATACACCTCTGTCGCATCCTGCCTTTTCTGTTTGCAGCAGCTGAAAGCACGCTGCGTGGGTTTGTGCGTTTTATCTGCGGGTTGTGTAGAATGAAGTTGAGGGGAATACTCAGCTTTTGTGCTAGTTGATCTGAGGGAGGCAGAGTTTGACGACAGGCAGTTGTGAGGCAGTAATACTTTCCTTTGGTACGGCTGCTCTCTTAAGCTACATCTTCACAGCCTCACACAACACACAGGCACTGAATAGCCCCAGCAGTGGAAGAAGGTGCTGCCGCTAGTTTGTCACTGTCGTTTTCCCAGAGATGATTGCATTCGCATCTTTGGTAACAGAAAGGCCTGTGTGCGAGATTGGTAATTTGCTACAGGCAGAGTCACTCTGCTAGTTTATCCACTCGTCAGTTTAAAGGCAGGAGCCAACTGAGGTAACTTTGCTCCCTGAGCTGCTTCAGACGTTTGAGCAGTGTGTTCTGCCAGCAGAGCTGTAGGCACACTACACGTTCAGCTAATGGGTAAAGGTGAGCACCCAAGGCTGCTTCTGTTTCCAGCTGGCACAGCTGGATCCAGAAGATTTGTAGCCTGGCTTCCAAAGATCCATTTTACAGTGCCCTGCATTGCAGCAACAGTTTCTCTAATAAAATGGAACAGTGGCTTTGCTGTGGCAGCAACTCTACCACAAAGTGGATTGTGTCATTCCCTGCTGTTCTGGAAGCAGTTGATTCGCAATTAGGATTGTTGATGTGATAGATTGATGACTAATAAAATACTGTCTGAAATTTAAGCTTTCCTTTTCTCTGAAGTATGAAAAAGTAACTCCTTTTCTTCAGTTAAATCTTGTGAGATGTTTCGTCTGTTCTCTGAAGTGTCACTCATGTTTCATAAAATAAGAAAGTAGGATGTCGTTTGTGTTGTATTGTTATTGTTTAGCTTCTGAAAACATGAAGAGCCTATTCAAAGGATCTTGCACTATTCCAAACTTGTAGTTTCCTTTTTTTTTTTTTCTTCAGCAACTGTTGCGTTATGTCACGGCAGTAACTAAAAAGTTCAGTATATTTTGCATGGAAAACTGTACGCTGTTCTGAGTCAGTCCATATACCAACATCGGGAAGATTATGACAAAACTGAATTAGTGCAGGTAATTTTTTTTTTTTCTTACAGCACTTTCTATCACTGTTATGCATGTGTGTCTTAGGCATGTGTACGTGTGCACTCTGGACATCACGCTTCCTTAGCATTACTCTTTACTGCTTAGTTGCCTGTGTTACGAGGCTTTTTCATTTCAGTCTGGAAGAGGTTTATCCATATTGCAAACCCATTGTTGTATTTGGCATAATCGTTGGCAGTTTTCAGCAGGAAATGGCTTGAACTGGAAGACAATGGGTCCACCCACACAGCCCTCTCAAAGCAGTTAACCTCAGTCTGTCAATAGTCCTTCTCCAGACCCTTTTTAGGGCTGGGGGGGGCTACATAAGGAGGGTGCTTTCCAGTCTGTTGCTTCCTCTTTCTCCCCTTACAGGGCAGTCAGACACGGTAACACTTCATAGAGTAGTCCTTCCCTTCCTGAAAAGAAATTAGGTATGAACCTAACAAGAGTTTGAGACTTTTCTCTGGTCTCACCATAATCTCTTTTTAACAAGCATGGCTCGAGCATCTTTAATTTGACACATGGGGAGATTTCTGCCTCTGACGGTTTCATGTTAATGAGTCAAATTCTCTGTTCTTTTCCGCTAAGAGAGGATTTCTGATTGTCAGAAGTCTTCCGAGATGCCCGTGGTCCCAGTCAGGCATTCCCAGCATTGAGTCGATTGAGATAGGTTGGATAGTCAGTTGTCAGATTCAAGATCCTTGAATCCCTTTGTCTTTGAGATGCTTGTGACTGAGAATAGAGAAAATTCTTTATGCCTCTCAGCCTGCCTTAAAAAGAGGAAGCCTCTTCTCTTCAGCTCGGGTCATCTGGATCTCTTCTTCCACATCAGAGAAGGAGTTAGAACCGATGTTCTGTTCTGATTGTGCAACAGGAGGATTATTTGGATTCAGGGAGGCCGTTCCTGAAAAATGGGCCCATCTCTCATCTAGTATAATGATGTTGTTTAGCATGAGAAGGCATTTATTAATGTTATCTTGGGGCTTGTGAGGTTTTGTGGCTTGAAGCATTGAAAGTTGAGACTGATTTCTTTGTTTGCTACTTCTACCTTTAGCTTTAACAAAAAAAAAAATCTCCTCTTCAGAGTGACACTGCAGGTCAGTCAGGAGCAAGCTCTACTGTATGAAGAGATAAGACTTTAACAAGTAAATATTCCGAGTGCAGAAAAGAATGTTTCCAGCTTTTAGTTGTGCCTTTTCAGGAACTGTCTCCTCTTTCTAACTGTTGGAACCGCTGTCGATACGGTTCCATAGTCTCTTGATACAGAACCACGCAGTCTCTGTAGTCTATTTGGGACACATAAGCATGTGTTTGAAGCCAGTGGGTATAGAAAGATGTTACGGTGGTGCTAGCGCATGTATTTGCTAAATCTTACTACCAGTGGTATGTGTGTACAGATCCTTTGTTATTTTTTATGAAGAAATAAACAGGTTCGTAAGCTTTTGTTCATGCTGACTGCTAGTTTGTCTTTTTTTCTTATTAGGAAATGAAGAAAGAAATTGCAGCCTTCAGTTATGCTCGGTGTTGATTTCCACATACTTCTCGTCTAATGTTTTCTTTTCACTGCATGTTGTTATCTGCGCATAATTAATTCAATAAAGATTACTTCTACAGATGTTAAACAAATACATTTTTAAATTTGTTAAGAAAGCTCTAATAAAGTCCTTTAACTGCTTTTATTTGATATTTTCGTCCTATATATATTTTATGTGACATACTGCTGTGATTGCCTTTGGAACGCTGCAGACCGAACATCTCCCAGATAACTGCAGTAGCTCTCTTTAACAGAAAAGGAATAAACTTTTTCTCATCGTTTTCCAACTTGTGGGAATACGTTGTTCTGAACTAGTCTGTGGTGCTGTAGAGTCCATCGCATCTTACATGAAGGTTTAACCAAGTCTCATTTTGGTACCTGAAAAGTAAATCTTTAGAAACTCTCAATGCAGTTGAGAGGTGGACTTTTTTAATTGTGTGATAGCACCTCAAGGGGCTTTCACAGAATTAACCAACCTAAAGAAAGTATGTAGGAGAAACACTCCACAAACTTAAGAACTTTTGCAATGGCATATTTTTGCCTGTCCAAAAAACCTAACTTGAAACAAAGCAAAATACTGCTGTTAAACTTTCTAAGGGAAAGTTTAGTCTTGCTCGTAATAATGACAATCTTCTTGATACTGGAGAATAGCATTTGAATGTCAATTGTTAGTTGCAGGTTAGGTGGCTTGTAGCTGAATTAACTTGTAAATAGTTTTCTAGTTACCTGGAGAAAATTTATCTGTTTAGTACATAAAAGTGAATACATTGTTGGTGATAAAAATATTTAAGTCCAAGCAAAGCAATACCCCATTGTGAAGATGTATGCATCTTCAAACCAGCAGAGAAAATTTATTTCTCTCAGTTAATCTGACAGTTACTGTTTTTTAAAAAACTTTGCCTATCTTATGACAATAACATTTTCTATTGTTGCGATA
>NW_026562032.1:665582-726281 GCF_028858705.1 Grus americana
AGGTGTAAGTCTTTACGGACAATTTTTTTCTCCGGCAAATATTCCCTTAAAATTGCATCTATAATGGCTGCCCAACTTCAAGCTGTACTTCAAGCGGCATGGGCCCAGAGTCCCCTGCAGAATACAAGACTTACATCCTAATGTTTGCAATGGAAGATGTGTTTCCTTAACCTTAATTATTTTGGAGTGTTACCGAGCAGTGCTGTTAATGGCAATGTGACTCTATTTTTTTTTCCTGGTTTTACCCTGCCTTTTTCCTCTAGTGCATTTTTTTTGTGTCTAATTGTTACGGAGCAGTGACTTTTGCCAGAAAGTAAGTGAAAGTCAAGCATTTCTCAGTGAAAAAATGGTAGAAATCCTGTCTCTGTCATTGCAGAAAGCGACTGTATTCCAGGTACAGGATACTTCGCCGACACTGTGTTCCAGATAAACAGAAATGCTGACTTTAAGAAACTTGTGTCGTTCCAGATTCGTGGGTACGCCGTACGACTCGTGGGACACATTCTCAGGCAGAAGAGCAACAGGTGACGTGTGCCGATAAAGCCAAGGAAATTCTCACACAGCCAGTGACTGTGGATTACTATGAGCTCAAAGTAAGTCTAATTTCAATTTTGTTAATACTGAAATAGGACGTTGCCTTGCTACGTGTGAATTAAGTCAGTTAACCAATGCCAATTAAAACAATTTATGGGAAGGATATAAAGCTTGTGAAAGAATTCAACCTGTAATGGACTCTGACTGCTGTGTTGCCGCAGCTGGTGTAGGCTGCTGTTCTTGATTTTGGTTCTCTTCCTCATCTTTAATTTAAAAGGGCTTGTTGAATTTGAAAATAGCCCACTAACAGCCTGCTAGTACTGTTGGTTCCTAATGTCTTAACAGTTGTTACGATGGATTTGGGGGCTGGGTTTTGGGTTTTGCATGTTTTCAGTTATTAGGAACCTGAAAAGAACCTTTATTTCTAGCAGTGATGACTCGAAACCTGAAGTTAGGTTGACATAAAGCTCATCAAGGATAAAATACTAATACCTACTTTTCTGAAATTCTTTCAAAACCCAGTGTGAGAATTTTACATTCCTACAGTTCCAGTGTTATAAGGGTTTTCCAGTCCCTCGTAGAAGCCGCTATCCTAGGCTACAGTTGGGGAAAGGGTTAAAAATGGCCTAGCTGCAGGGGGTAAAGGAGATTCCTTTGCGTGGATTGCAGAGGGTAGAACAAGGGCCTCATCTTCAGGGGATATTGCAGTGAGGAAGTTAGGAAAATTGCTAGGTTGGAGTCCTGGAGGTTGGCCAAAGCAGAGGAGGCCTGCTCTTTACCTGCCCTGACGAGAGAGGGAGTAGTACACGGCTGTTTCCCCTGTGTGGGGAGAATGGGACCAGATAGGAATCCCATGCGGTGCAGGGGCTTGCCAACACAATTTCTGTCACATTTTTAAGCTGTGACCTAATTTGTGGAGGTGAAACCAACTTTTTTAAAGCTGGCTTCCTAAGGAAGCAGATTTCGGGGGCGGGGGGGGGGGGGGGGGGGGGGGGGGTGTTGTTGTTCATGTCTGCTTCTGTGTGTAGAGAAGCCACACAGGTTTTTCAGAGAGTCAGGGTGCTAACAGTGTGTGCTCCAAAGTTACTGCCCACTGTGGAAATGGTACAGTAGAGCCCTTAGATATGTTTCAGCTCTGAGAGCTACAGTCATGAAACGCATCTTTTGGAAAATTTGTTTCATCAACATGGATGCCATTGGAACTAGCTGCTCGTACCAGGGAGCCTCTGTAGGATTCACCTGCAGTGAATAAGCTAGGTGAACCTCCAAAATGTAGCTGCTTGGTTTTGTTTGGGGGTTTTTGTTCGTTTATTTGCTTGGTAATAGGCCTAGAGCTTTATGAACGTGTAGAAACGCATGCAGTCATCTATGTGGCAGCAATTAGAAATCGTTTCACGCGGAATGGTGACCATACACCTCTGTCGCATCCTGCCTTTTCTGTTTGCAGCAGCTGAAAGCACGCTGCGTGGGTTTTGTGCGTTTTATCTGCGGGTTGTGTAGAATGAAGTTGAGGGGAATACTCAGCTTTTGTGCTAGTTGATCTGAGGGAGGCAGAGTTTGACGACAGGCAGTTGTGAGGCAGTAATACTTTCCTTTGGTACGGCTGCTCTCTTAAGCTACATCTTCACAGCCTCACACAACACACAGGCACTGAATAGCCCCAGCAGTGGAAGAAGGTGCTGCCGCTAGTTTGTCACTGTCGTGTTCCCAGAGATGATTGCATTCGCATCTTTGGTAACAGAAAGGCCTGTGTGCGAGATTGGTAATTTGCTACAGGCAGAGTCACTCTGCTAGTTTATCCACTCGCCAGTTTAAAGGCAGGAGCCAACTGAGGTAACTTTGCTCCCTGAGCTGCTTCAGACGTTTGAGCAGTGTGTTCTGCCAGCAGAGCTGTAGGCACACTACACGTTCAGCTAATGGGTAAAGGTGAGCACCCAAGGCTGCTTCTGTTTCCAGCTGGCACAGCTGGATCCAGAAGATTTGTAGCCTGGCTTCCAAAGATCCATTTTACAGTGCCCTGCATTGCAGCAACAGTTTCTCTAATAAAATGGAACAGTGGCTTTGCTGTGGCAGCAACTCTACCACAAAGTGGATTGTGTCATTCCCTGCTGTTCTGGAAGCAGTTGATTCGCGATTAGGATTGTTGATGTGATAGATTGATGACTAATAAAATACTGTCTGAAATTTAAGCTTTCCTTTTCTCTGAAGTATGAAAAAGTAACTCCTTTTCTTCAGTTAAATCTTGTGAGATGTTTCGTCTGTTCTCTGAAGTGTCACTCATGTTTCATAAAATAAGAAAGTAGGATGTCGTTTGTGTTGTATTGTTATTGTTTAGCTTCTGAAAACATGAAGAGCCTATTCAAAGGATCTTGCACTATTCCAAACTTGTAGTTTCCTTTTTTTTTTTTTCTTCAGCAACTGTTGCGTTATGTCACGGCAGTAACTAAAAAGTTCAGTATATTTTGCATGGAAAAACTGTACGCTGTTCTGAGTCAGTCCATATACCAACATCGGGAAGATTATGACAAAACTGAATTAGTGCAGGTAATTTTTTTTTTTCTTACAGCACTTTCTATCACTGTTATGCATGTGTGTCTTAGGCATGTGTACGTGTGCACTCTGGACATCACGCTTCCTTAGCATTACTCTTTACTGCTTAGTTGCCTGTGTTACGAGGCTTTTTCATTTCAGTCTGGAAGAGGTTTATCCATATTGCAAACCCATTGTTGTATTTGGCATAATCGTTGGCAGTTTCAGCAGGAAATGGCTTGAACTGGAAGACAATGGGTCCACCCACACAGCCCTCTCAAAGCAGTTAACCTCAGTCTGTCAATAGTCCTTCTCCAGACCCTTTTTAGGGCTGGGGGGGCTACATAAGGAGGGTGCTTTCCCCAGTCTGTTGCTTCCTCTTTCTCCCCTTACAGGCAGTCAGACACGGTAACACTTCATAGAGTAGTCCTTCCCTTCCTGAAAAGAAATTAGGTATGAAACCTAACAAGAGTTTGAGACTTTTCTCTGGTCTCACCATAATCTCTTTTTAACAAGCATGGCTCGAGCATCTTTAATTTGACACATGGGGAGATTTCTGCCTCTGACGGTTTCATGTTAATGAGTCAAATTCTCTGTTCTTTTCCGCTAAGAGAGGATTTCTGAGTTGTCAGAAGTCTTCCGGAGATGCCCGTGGTCCCAGTCAGGCATTCCCAGCATTGAGTCGATTGAGATAGGTTGGATAGTCAGTTGTCAGATTCAAGATCCTTGAATCCCTTTGTCTTTGAGATGCTTGTGACTGAGAATAGAGAAAATTCTTTATGCCTCTCAGCCTGCCTTAAAAAAGAGGAAGCCTCTTCTCTTCAGCTCGGGTCATCTGGATCTCTTCTTCCACATCAGAGAAGGAGTTAGAACCGATGTTCTGTTCTGATTGTGCAACAGGGAGGATTATTTGGATTCAGGGAGGCTGTTCCTGAAAAATGGACCCATCTCTCATCTAGTATAATGACGTTGTTTAGCATGAGAAGGCATTTATTAATGTTATCTTGGGGCTTGTGAGGTTTTGTGGCTTGAAGCATTGAAAGTTGAGACTTGATTTCTTTGTTTGCTACTTCTACCTTTAGCTTTAACAAAAAAAAAATTCTCCTCTTCAGAGTGACACTGCAGGTCAGTCAGGAGCAAGCTCTACTGTATGAAGAGATAAGACTTTAACAAGTAAATATTCCAAGTGCAGAAAAGAATGTTTCCAGCTTTTAGTTGTGCCTTTTCAGGAACTGTCTCCTCTTTCTAACTGTTGGAACCGCTGTCGATACGGTTCCATAGTCTCTTGATACAGAACCACGCAGTCTCTGTAGTCTATTTGGGACACATAAGCATGTGTTTGAAGCCAGTGGGTATAGAAAGATGTTACGGTGGTGCTAGCGCATGTATTTGCTAAATCTTACTACCAGTGGTATGTGTGTACAGATCCTTTGTTATTTTTTATGAAGAAATAAACAGGGTTCTTAAGCTTTTGTTCATGCTGACTGCTAGTTTGTCTTTTTTTCTTATTAGGAAATGAAGAAAGAAATTGCAGCCTTCAGTTATGCTCGGTGTTGATTTCCACATACTTCTCGTCTAATGTTTTCTTTTCACTGCATGTTGTTATCTGCGCATAATTAATTCAATAAAGATTACTTCTACAGATGTTAAACAAATATATCTTTGACTTTGTTAAGAAAGCTCTAATAAAGTCCTTTAACTGCTTTTATTTGATATTTTCGTCCTATATATATTTTATGTGACATACTGCTGTGATTGCCTTTGGAACGCTGCAGACCCGAACATCTCCCAGATAACTGCAGTAGCTCTCTTTAACAGAAAAGGATAAACTTTTTCTCATCGTTTTCCAACTTGTGGGAATACGTTGTTCTGAACTAGTCTGTGGTGCTGTAGAGTCCATCGCATCTTACATGAAGGTTTTAAACCAAGTCTCATTTTGGTACATGAAAAGTAAATCCTTTAGAAACCTCTCAATGCAGTTGAGAGGTGGACTTTTTTAATTGTGTGATAGCACCTCAAGGGGCTTTCACAGAATTAACAACCTAAAGAAAGTATGTAGGAGAAACACTCCACAAACTTAAGAACTTTTGCTATGGCATATTTTTGCCTGTCCAAAAAACCTAACTTGAAACAAAGCAAAATTTACTGCTGTTAACTTTCTAAGGGAAAGTTTAGTCTTGCTCGTAATAATGACAATCTTCTTGATACTGGAGAATAGCATTTGAATGTCAATTGTTAGTTGCAGGTTAGGTGGCTTGTAGCTGAATTAACTTGTAAATAGTTTTCTAGTTACCTGGAGAAAATGTTATCTGTTTAGTACATAAAAGTGAATACATTGTTGGTGATAAAAATATTTAAGTCCAAGCAAAGCAATACCCCATTGTGAAGATGTATGCATCTTCAAACCAGCAGAGAAAATTTCTCTCAGTTAATCTGACAGTTACTGTTTTTTAAAAAACTTTGCCTATCTTATGACAATAACATTTTCTATTGGTTGCGATAAAAGATGTGGCACCATACATTGCTGTTTTGTTCCATCACCTCACGTACACAAGGTCTGGTGATACTGAACGCCGAACTGTGCAATCCTTCTGTGTGTGTTTGGGTTCTTACCTATGTTTCAGTTTTCTTTTTTTGTTTCTTTCTAGTCTTTGTCCAAACATTTGTGTACTATGCAGAATTTTTTCTTTTATCTGTATTGTTTGTATGGGTATCAATAACAAATGAAATCACCTTTTTGGGGGTTTTTTGTCTTCTCTATTTTATTAATCACAGTATAATTTTGATCAGTAACAACCTTACTCTTAAAAACCAGCATGAGTCTTAAGACTTTAAGATTTGTCTGTGAGCAGCTTACTCCTACTCTTGGTGTATTGGTTCACAGTGAAGGCAAGCCCAGGGGGAAGAACAAATATGTTGGAAATTTACACATGAATGCATACTACATTGGAAATATAATAAAGGAATTAAGGTTATTCTTCATTAACCTTGGCTGCTGTCACTGATTTTTGATGGGACTGTGGGAGCAGTTTGTTAGCGTAAATCTTGGGTCTTCCATGACCAACTGGTAACTCTTTAACGGTTCCCACAAGCCACATCTTCATTTTCTCTCTCAGGGAAACAAATCGTATTTTAGTGTCTGAACCAAAATGGCAAACAGGGATGAAAGAAACAGAATGTAGAAACACAGCATTTCTGAGAAGTATGCCCTGGGAGTTAAAACTAAATACTTAAGTATCTAGGTATCTAGGTATGTAGTATCTAGGTATCTAGGTATCTAGGTATGTAGTGAAGGGTCTCCTTTCTCCAAATTCTCTAACTAAACAAAAAAAAAGAAAAAAAAGGGCGGTGGGGGGAGATGGTGAGGTTTTTTCCTCAGAGCCGTTACTTTGTCGCTCGTCCCTGGTTTGGGGATCTGGACCCTGCGGCAATGTCCTCCCCCAGCGACAGCTCGGGACGCCCGAGGGAAACTCGGGGCTGGCGTCGGAGAAAAAGCCTTCACGGGGCTGGAGACGACGCCGTCCTTAAAACCCGCCTGGGTGCTCGGCGGGAGGCTCTACGCGGAGCCGAGGTTTGGCGGCAGAGGAGCGGGCTGCGAGGGCGCCGCTGCCACCTGGGAACTCCCGGCCTGTCATCCCCGTGCCTCCCTGCCGCAGCCGCTTCGCGCCGGCACCTCCGCCGACCGGAGGACGACGAGCCGCCGGTGGCCCCCGGGATGGATGAGGCGCTGCGGCGCTGGGGTAGCCACCCGCTGCCTCGGCGGGGCCGGGCCGCCCTCTGGCTGGTGTCCGCCGCCTGACGGGCGGGGCGGCGGAGCGGCTCGGCCCCCGCTCCCTGCCAGGGAGGCTGAGGCACCGGCCGCCGCTGCCCGGCCTCCCCGCGCACCCGCCCCGGGGCAGCGAGGCGCCGGGAGGATGCGAGTGGGCGCTGCGGGCGGCGGCGTCGGGAGTTCCCGGCTCACCCCCCGCCCCAGAAGAAGTGCAGTAGTTTGTGAGACGCAAGATGGCGGCGCGGTCGTGAGCGAAGGCGGCAGGCGGGAGGGCGGCAGGCGGGCGCGGGCTGAGGGGGCGAGGCGGAGCGGCGCCGTCAGGCGTGCTCCCCCCACGCCCGCGCTTGCCCCCGGGGAACCGGCCAGGCGCTCTCCCGGCGGGGACGGGGCACCGCCAGCGCTCTCGCCGCCCCGCGCCTCCCCGGGGTAAGGGCGGCTCCTGGCCGGCGGGGGCGGGCGGGCCGAGCCGGGCCCGGCGGCGGCGACCGCCCCGCTCGCCTCCCTGTTGTCTGGCGGCGGCGGGCGAGCGGCCGGCGCTGTCCCCGCGGCCGGGGGGCATCGCCTGCCGGGGGCGGCGGGCTCCGAGCAACGTGGGGGAGCCAGGGTGGAAGGAGAGCCGGGGGTAACTTCGAAGTTAGACTGCTGCATGCTCCCCTCAAACACGAATTAAGCCTAAACTAGCGTGAACAGCTGGTCTGCTCAGAAAGAGCTGGACAGCAGAGGCCTGGGTGCTCTTTACCCACTTTTTCCCCACGGTCCCCTGCAAAATGGCTGCTGTTTGGATGCAAACCACACCACGATCCAAAGTGGTACTGCAAATATCTTCAATACTGCTTCTGGGCTCTTTCCTCAGACCCCTAAGGTGCCCCCAGTGGTGCATTTTCAAGCCTTTCTCACCACCTCCCAAGGCCCTGGGATGAGCCAGCCAAGAGGCTGCAGAGGCACCGGGGCAAGCGCCCTGCTCCACTGCAAAACCACCATCCTCCCACCGATGGCTGCATCTCCCTCTGCCCGTGCCCGCTTCTCCCTGCGGGTGCTGCGGGCCCTCGCACCCGGTTCTGCTCACATCTGCTGGAGACAGCCCTTGAGACAGCCCTTGCCCAGCTGGGCGCTATCGCAAGGACCCTGTTTCTCTCGTGCATAACTTGCCCTCCCTCGTCTGCATCTCTTTGCTGGAGCCAGATGTTTACACTCGCTGCACATGCTGTCAGCTAGCCAGAAACACTAATATCCCCGTGGCAGAGCAACAAAGCCTTCCTAAGGATCCTCCGTGCCGCTCAGCCCGAGCCCTGCAGCTCCTGCCCTTCTGGGACCCCCACTGGCTTCGGTGGCTGCTGGGAGCATGGAGGAAAGGGGTTAGGTCCTCCTCAAGACTCTTTATTTGCTTCATTTTATCATGGTTGCCTTTAATTTTGAAGGCGCATGAATATGAAGTCTACAAATCACTGGAATAATACTGTAGCTAATTTTATGGCATCTTTAGCACCATCCAAAAAGAAAATAAAAAAAAAAAATCCAACAACCAACCAACTCCCCCTGCAATGGAGCAATCTAAATAAAGGTTCTTAGGCAATACAGTATTTGCCTGGAGAGTTGTCAATGTTTCCACTGCCAGTTTGTCTTCCTGCAAGTTTTTTGCAAGACTTTCTCGAGACATACGTAGGGAGACAGATGATAGTACTTGAGCTCCTTTGATCCTTTTCCTTGTTAAGTCCAGTAAGATGAGGATGCTGGATTTTGAAGGAAGAACTGGTTTTGGTAATGTTTTGGATTACTTTTTCTGATACCTCTTTGTAGATGTGTCAAAAAGAAAACGCAGAAAGAACAAAGGGTCTTCAAGTATCGCAACCAAGAGGAGGAATTTCCAGTTCAATAAAGAGAATAAAGTTCCCGAAGACCAAAATGAAGTTGAGAGTGATGAAGAGACTCCAGAAAAAGGCTTTTCTAACATGGATCACGCTGAAGTTGAGTCCACACGGGATTCTTTTATGGAAGAAAATGAAAATGTACTTCAGGAACGACAGAAAAATGGGAATGAAAATACATCTGGGACAGAAAATGAGAGAGAGAGAGTTCTTGTGCCTAAATCTGCTTCTGAGAAGAGTATCATGCTTCCTGAACATTCAGGCCTAAGAGAGGAGAGCAAAATGCCAGATCACCAAACAGCAGAAAGTTCTGAAGACGGAGATTCAAACGGTAAGTGAAAGGTCAAACAGGTTATTTAGGTGGTTCTTCTTCCTGAGGATTACACTATTTGTTAGGCTTTAGCCTTCTTTAGTTCTGTTATTTCTGCAGTGTCTCTCCAAAATCAGCACACAGCGTTTCCTGCATAAGGATGCTGCCCCTCTAGTTACGCAAGCCAAAGTCGTGTTTGTCTGCAGCTGCTGGTTTCTTGATTCTGCAGTTTGTTTTTCAAATGGTACCTAATTGCAAAACGATCGTTGACCTTCTTTTATTGTATGAGTATCGTCCCAGTCCTGAGCAGCGTAAGTTAAAAAGCTGTACTTCAAGCGGCATGGGCCCAGAGTCCCCTGCAGAATACAAGACTTAGGTCCTAATGTTTGCAATGGAAGATGTGTTTCCTTAACCTTAATTATTTTGGAGCGTTACCGAGCAGTGCTGTTAATGGCAATGTGACTCTATTTTTTTTCCTGGTTTTACCCTGCCTTTTTCCTCTAGTGCTTTTTTTTTGTGTCTAATTGTTACGGAGCAGTGACTTTTGCCAGAAAGTAAGTGAAAGTCAAGCATTTCTCAGTGAAAAAATGGTAGAAATCCTGTCTCTGTCATCGCAGAAAGCGACTGTATTCCAGGTACATGATACTTCGCCGACACTGTGTTCCAGATAAACAGAAATGCTGACTTTAAGAAACTTGTGTCGTTCCAGATTCGTGGGTACGCCGTACGACTCGTGGGACACATTCTCAGGCAGAAGAGCAACAGGTGACGTGTGCCGATAAAGCCATGGAAATTCTCACACAGCCGGTGATTGTGGATTACTATGAGCTCAAAGTAAGTCTAATTTCAATTTTGTTAATACTGAAATAGGACGTTGCCTTGCTACGTGTGAATTAAGTCAGTTAACCAATGCCAATTAAAACAATTTATGGGAAGGATATAAAGCTTGTGAAAGAATTCAACCTGTAATGGACTCTGACTGCTGTGTTGCCGCAGCTGGTGTAGGCTGCTGTTCTTGATTTTGGTTCTCTTCCTCATCTTTAATTTAAAAGGGCTTGTTGAATTTGAAAATAGCCCACTAACAGCCTGCTAGTACTGTTGGTTCCTAATGTCTTAACAGTTGTTACGATGGATTTGGGGGCTGGGTTTTGGGTTTTGCATGTTTTCAGTTATTAGGAACCTGAAAAGAACCTTTATTTCTAGCAGTGATGACTCGAAACCTGAAGTTAGGTTGACATAAAGCTCATCAAGGATAAAATACTAATACCTACTTTTCTGAAATTCTTTCAAAACCCAGTGTGAGAATTTTACATTCCTACAGTTCCAGTGTTATAAGGGTTTTCCAGTCCCTCGTAGAAGCCGCTATCCTAGGCTACAGTTGGGGAAAGGGTTAAAAATGGCCTAGCTGCAGGGGGTAAAGGAGATTCCTTTGCGTGGATTGCAGAGGGTAGAACAAGGGCCCCATCTTCAGGGGATATTGCAGTGAGGAAGTTAGGAAAATTGCTAGGTTGGAGTCCTGGAGGTTGGCCAAAGCAGAGGAGGCCTGCTCTTTACCTGCCCTGACGAGAGAGGGAGTATTACACGGCTGTTTCCCCTGTGTGGGGAGAAGCCAGGACAGGCTGTGATGATGGGCATCCCCCAGCGAGTCGTATTCTAGGCAGAGGCCCTCACTTGCTCTGTTCGGTGACCCCAAGGGCTCTCCTGCCTGCACCGCTGGGGGGGGTCCCTCACCCTGGAGCTGGGCCTTGGGCTGAGCGATGGCCTCACAAGGAGCGGGGCCGGGCTGTTCCCCTGGCGCTGTGTTACTGGGGTGCCTCTGCCCACCCGTGCTTCCCCGCTGCCTTTTGTTTATGCAGATTAGCCTTTAATCGCATAACCCAACATTATAGGCAGTTCCCAGGCATGCCTATACATTTTGTAGGACGATGTCTAAGCCATAGGCATCCAGCTGTAGGAATACTATGAGTACGTTTGCAGGTGAGATTATTTCTTGGTCTAGGGGTTTTTTCTAGTTGTCTCAGTGGCGAATGCTGAAAGTATTGGTTTAAGTCTTTCTATACTCCTGTGTGTGAGTGTGCACAAAAACTGCCTTCAAATAAATGTAGGGCTCTGACAAATTAAAAATAAGTTGACAGGCTTTCTGTTACAATTTCTTTCTTAAACCTTTGAGAGGAAGAATGTGAAAAGTGACTCTGACAGACCAGACTAGTCGCCTGTCATTAAGCTTTAGGTCTTGTTACATCCATCTACGCTGGATCTGAGAACTATAAAATAGCTTCAGGGGTTTCATCTCAGATGCCCCAACTTAAAGCCAGATATGGGAAGCATACCACGAGGCCTCGCTCCACCAGCTTGGAGAACTGCAGGAAGCGAGGCGCTCTTTAAAACGAGCGATGAAGGAAAGGTGATTGAAATCCTCCTCGTCGGAAGGTCTGTCTTCTCACGGCCAGTTGTGCGGTGAACGTTGGGGATGACTTGTTCAAGGCTGTCTGAAGAGAAGACCGTCAGGATCGCCCAGCTCTGTGGCTCAGGGCTGACCCTCCAGCAGCGGGCGGCCACAGCTCTCGCTGTGTGGCACTGCAAGGGCATTGCGTGTGCGTCATTGCTCTCCTGTAGCCGCGTTCTTCACGCTTCTGTTATCATCTCCATCAGCTACTAATGGAAGTACCTCTTGGTAAAGTTAGTGTCAAGAAGTGAAAGAATCTGGTCTGTTTTCTGCCCTTTTCGGTGTGAGACTTAGTTTGGCGTACTCCTAATGAAACTTTGGGTTGGCTGAACAAACTGAACAAGCCCCCTCTCATGGGTATAGCTTGCCCCCTCACATAGGAAAGGTGATAGTACTCACCCTCCTTGCAGAAATGCCAATGTGAACAAGATCAACAGCCATAAAAAAGTGTATCTTGAGTTCCCTTTGGTTTCCCGGGGATAAATACCATCCTCTTGAAGGAAATCTTTTCATGTGCCTCTGAATGCAGTTATCAATGGAACAGAGAGAGGAAGAGAAACTCTCCTAACTAGATTTTAATCCCCGAACATGCAAAGTCAAGCTTGACTGCTCCTCTGAACCAACTTTTGAAATAAAAGATTTGGGGGTTTTTAATGAAACACTAAGTTTATCTGACAGGCTTTGCCGCAATAACTTTTTCAAAGGATATTAAGCTCAAGTTGTCCACAAGAAGAGTGTGGCAGAGGGGAGCTTTAGCTTTGCAAGTTGGGCTTTTTTTCTGAGAGCTCCTTCCTGGTGTACAAGTTACCTGCTGTTAGTTGCACCGCTATTGAATCAGGAGTGTTACAGAATAAACTTGCCTAAAGGAGGCAGAAGTTCCTTCTTAACTCAATACATGTGGTTCGGATAAATACATTCTTATTTCCTTTTTTATTTTCCCTAGGATTTTTCCTCTGGCAAAATGGGATGTTTCAATGGACACTCTTTAAGATCAATGAGAAAAAAGCATGCCGCCCTGTTCAGACTCTAGCTTTGACAAAAGCATGGAAATATTAAGTGAAAACGTCAATCGAAGACACTTTACAAGGTATTGTATTTCCAGGTGTTCAATCTCTGTTCAATTTCTAGAATGAAAAGTGAAAGCATGCACGAGTCACATCACGATACACCTACAGCTAAAAATCTGCAGAGGGATACGATTATGTTAATACCAGTGCCAGTATCTTAGAACTGGAATCCCTCTTCTTAGTAAAAGTCTTCTGCTTGTATAAAAAACATGTGTATCTTCCCAACTCCTTTGAGATCTCTCCTCCGCTTTGATTACTGAGATGTTATTTGTGCTGTTGAGACTTCAAGGTTAGCAGGTTAGGAAATGTCTGTCCTTATGGAATTGTGCATACGGTACGCAGCAGACATCTGAATCCTTGTGGTCCACAGGCTTTTTTTTTGCATGATGTGGAGCACCGGATTGTAAACTTGGTGAAGTTCCCCAGTCTTGAGGGGGAACTATACAATGCAATACGATATGATATGCTATAATACAAAAATTGTAATACAACAATTCTTTTCTCCTTTTCTCTGTCTTCTTTCTTAACGTAGGCAGTTGGCAAAGCCGAAATCAGACCCAAAAAAAGAAGACTAGAAAGAAGGTAAGTAGTGATAATTCCTTAGGATTCCTTTGTAGCCTGGTTTCTGAGAAGGATTGTCTTTGGTCACTCTATTGAACTTGGCTCCCAAAACTTCTGAACTCATCAGCCAAAATCAGCGGAAGTTGTGAGAATAGGTACCTCAAAGGCAGTGAATTTCCTATGAGTTGTATGAAGAGAGGTAGGTGCAAACAGGAGGATATGCTATTAATTCCTTGCAGGCTTGGGGAGAACGCAGTGTGAATCCCAGCCTGCTCTTAGGCACTGGAGAACCTGTTCCTTGGCTTGGGTTTCTTTGTGACATGGATTTTCTGGAGTCTGCAGGACACAAATTGATTGAAAATCAATCGTTCTTGCAAATAGGAGGGAATATTGCCGTATTCTATGGGAGTTAAAAAGTAATTCAGTCATGAGAAGCACAAACCCACAGACATGAGGAAGGTGTCCCTGAAGTTCAGCGATTTACCTTGGAACCGAGTTGCGGCGCGGAGCACACGAACAGGCTTGGTGCCGTGAAGCTGCTTGCTGGCAGCTGGGAAAATCTGTTATTTGCAGGCAGAATCCTGCCAGGCGCAGGCTGAACACGGGAAGGGGCCTGAAATGCACTTTGTCTGTAGTTATTCAGGTTCTAATTGTGCTCTACTTTCTCATTGACCTCTCTTAATTATTTTAATGACAGTGTGTGGTGGCTTGACCCTGGCTGGAGGGCAGGTGCCCACCAAAGCCGCTCTATCATTGTCCGTCCTCCGCTGGATGAATAGAATGAAAGGCTTGTGGGTTGAGATAAGGACAGGGAGAGATCACTCACCAATTACAGTCATGGGCAAAACAGACTCAACTCGGGAAAATTAATTTCTTACCAATCAAATCAGTGTTAAGTAAGGAGAAATAAACCCAAATCTTAAAACACCTTCCCCCCCACCCCCCACGACCCCCCGCCTTCTTCCCAGGCTCAATTTCACTCCTGATTTCTCTCCCTCCTTTCCCCCCACCAGCGGCACAGGGGGACGGGGAATGGGGGTTGTGATCAGTTCCTCACATGTCTCTGCCACTCCTTCCTCCTTAGAGGGAGTACTCCTCACACTCTTCCCCTGATCCAGCGTGGGGTCCCTCCTATGGGAGACAGTCCTCCACCACCGTCTCCAACACGAGTCCTTCCCACGGGGCACAGTCCTTCAGGAACTGCTCCAGCGTGGGTCCCTTCCACGGGGTGCAGTCCTTCGGGAATAGACAGCTCCAGCGCGGGTCCCCCTGTAGCCCTGCCCCGCTACCAAAACTTTGCCATGCAAACCCAGGACATAGTGCAAGTAACGAACCTGTGGCAAAGGCTGCTGCGTGGTAAGTACTGGGCAGATGTTGTTTTAAAGCAGCAAGCGTTTGAGCTCTTTGATATTGGGGCGTTTATCTGGAGACATTTCTTATCTTCTAGAGCTTTTGTGTCACCATGCAGAAAATGAAAGTGATGTATGCTTAAACAGTGTACTAAAACTATGCATCTTAAGAAGAGACTTCCCACATAAACATTTTTTAAAAAAACAAACTATCAGATACGATTTTACATGAATGGAGTGAAAACACCTTCGAGAGACCTATTTCTTGTTTTCACTTTTCCAGAAAGAAGTAACTGGAATGAACTTGCCTCCTGCATGAAACAAAAACTGCGTGTTTGTTTTCATCAGACTGGCTTTCTAGACTAATAAAAAGTTGCTATACAAGTCGTGCTTTTAACATAAGTCATTTAAGTTGAATGCTGTGGTCGTGACAATAACTTCTAATTCAGTATTTAAAGAAAAAATCCACGGCAGGTTTTTTTTACATTTTACTAGAATAACGGTGAAATAAAGGGAATAACATATGTTCTGTCTCAAAATATTTCATCCATTAACGTATTTTAGTCAACAGGACACTGAAGACTAGAGCTGATGCAAAAGCTGCAGAACAAGTCCATGAAGAAAATGGGGATTTGGAGGTCCGCCGAAGCTGCAGGCTTTGCCAAAGCCATTACACCACTACAAATCAATCTGTTTTATTTGACAAACTTATACCAAAGTGAGTGAGATTTTTGTCATCATCTTGCAAAGCTACTAAAATGAGCCTTACTAGCAAGCCTTTGTGCTATGGCATAGTATCAGCTAGCACCTTTCTCCTTCTTTTGACAACAGAGAAAGGTATTACTGTTCCTGGTAGCAAGAGCTAAATGTATTCAGTGGTTAGGCTGAGACTACATATAGGATATGGCCTTGTGATACCTGCTGGGCTCAGGTGCCCTCCACTGCAGAGTCCCACCAGGGTCGCACGGCTCGGAACTTGCAGGATGTTGTTAAGCAACCTCTGCTAACATTCCATTGCTGTTGGTCAGGTAGGGTGTCCTCCTCTGCCTCTGCCTCTGCCTCTGCCTCTGCCTCTGCCTGTGCCAGTATGTCCTGTAATTATTGTTAATACAGTGATTTAGGTAACGTGTGGGCCTTTGTCCTTCGCAGCCAAGCTGTTTAACCCGAGTCTTTTGGAAATAGATGCTTGTGGCCGTTTAAGACTTCCAGGTTGGAGAGTGTGTGTGTGTGTGTGTGAGGATGTATTTGGGAAGTGCTTCACGTGTAAAGAGTTTGGGCACAGCCAATGTTTAAATTGGCCCCCGGTGTCTTCATTTTGTGATTGCCAGCTGCAGAGAGATCTTCATACTAGAGCACCTTCTATGTCCGGGCTGGGTGGGTTTATGTGTTGTCTTGTGAACCAAAACACTCACTTTACGGTGTGACTTTCAGGAGATTTAACTTGCCCTCTAAATCGATTTTCTTAGCATCAGAAGCGCCTTCATTTTTCATTAACTTTTCTTCCATGCTTATGAATATTTGTCTAATGCTCGGTTGAGTTGAGATACTGAGGAAAGTTGGATACAGCCAAAGTGACGTAGTCCTAGTGTTTCTGCCTGTCTGTCCATGGCTTAATGACCTTTGTGAAGCCCAAATTGACCTTGTTTTCTGAAAAGTTTGTGAACTGGAACAGGAGCGGGATGGGGTTTTTTCCAGCATATACAGTCATGGGAAATCAACATGAAACTTAAATTACAGTTAAGAGAAGAATAAGCAACCTGTTGTCTGAGGAAGGCTGTGAACTAAACATGACTTAATGCTATCACGCAGAGCAACTTAAGCGCTATTAAAAACCGCTATAATTTCTTTCTGTTACATTACTATGATCTTCAGAATTCTTTTTTCCTACTAAATTAGATTCTTTTTTTTTTTTTTTTACTGTGTTGAGTGAGAGGGGAAAATAAACCCGAAAACAGTGTCTGCAAATCCTCAATCGCTTGTTCTTAACTCTCTCTCTAAAAAAGTAAACATTTGACCTGATTTTTAAGTAGTGTTAAAAAACTTGGTTAAGCGTCAACGACTCTTACTTTGTGCATACTCTATTAAAATGTCATGCTGATTATGTGTACTGTTTTAACTATTTTTGTTTGTACTTGCCTATCTTTGTTCTTACATGTCAACTTTTTGTCGTAGTACTGCAGAAGCAGTCTTGCAAAAAATGGATGACATGGAGAAGATGCGTAGACGGCGAATGATGGAAGACCTTGGGGTGTTCCATGATGTAGGAGATACTAATCTATTTTACTCTTTTTGTATAAGTAGTGTATTCCACATAGGGAAATTATTTAGTTGCGATTTTAATTTGGCTGAAATAACTTATTCCAAAGAATAGTGTAGTCTACAATAACATTTGGTTTTGCTCTCTAATTATAGTTTAACATCTTACTGTTATGGTCACGCTACAGATACACTCGAAGGGTGGGTGGAGGAAAAATCTTCAGAAGACATGAAAAAGCAGTACTGTGCTGAAATACATGTCTTATACTACACTTTCTGAATGGCCTTCTGATTTTTGAATGGAGGCTCTTTACAAACAGCTGTTTCAGGGCTTGGGTTTTCACTGCAAATCTTACTAAAAACTGAATTCATCGATGTCTGATTTATCTGTGTTTGGTTTTGTGCCAGCCTGGCCTGTGAGCTTAAGAAGTCCTCTGTCCCTAGATGAACTGAGGTTAAAATTATATACAGCAATCATATTTCCTCTTAGTTTTGCTCAATAAATTAAGTTCTACTGTCCTTTTGAATGACAGGCACTTCATTTTTTAAACATCTTCATAGCCTGCTTTCACAGGTTTTTGCTTAGATCTAAATTACTTTTTCTTTTTTTTTTAATGAAACCAGAATTGTCCATAGTACTTTGTACCTCATGTCTCAAATGCCCATATGTGGGTTTTGGGGGTTTTTTTTACCTGCTAGAAATTGCTTTTTCCTGGGTTCTTGGATTATTAACCTGTGATTAATTGATACACTCGGTTTTGTATTTAAGTATTTAACTATCACATGTACAAAACCCTATTTTAGAGCAGAAATTCTTGTTATCAATCCTGGGTGCCAGAATGATGTTCCTGTTCTCCCGTACCTTAATTTAATCTTTTGTGTACATGGAGTGCTTTGATAATGTTACTGTATAGGCACTAAATATGCCCATGTCAGGTTTTCTGCATGTTTGTGACTGATCCTTCTTGTTTCTTTTATTTAGGAGAACCTCGATATGTATGCACAAGGAAAGAAAGAAATCCAAAGAGCTGACAAAGAAATAGCTGATAATCAAGGTGGCATTGTAGGTTAGTTCTGGTTTAAATTTTTTTTACTATGCTCTAGCCAAGAGCCTTGTCTTAAACAATTGAGATGAGCTGAACTACTGAGTATTTTTCTTCTGTTAAAAGAATCTGTGTTGCTATTGACATTACAAGCCATAGTCACGGACTCTAGAGCTGCACTGTAGTGAGCTCAGAACAGGTATTCGGAGGAAAAAAAACCAGTGCTTGTCCAAAATGCCGACAGGATAAAAGGCAACAGATGGCTGTGGACGGGTGGGAATAGAGAGAAACGGACAGTATTCCTCAGAATGAGAAAGAGTGATCTTGCTGCAGCAGGAGCATGACAGTTTTCACGGTTTTGAGCAGCGCAGCAAGAATTTTCAGGAAGGCAGGCAGGCAGGCTGCCAGATGAGTATGGAAAGCTCCTCCAGAGTGTGACGATCAGCAGGGGAGAAGATAGTGGTGTTCATTTTTGTGTTTAGCAGGTAGTCGGTGGGAGCTGCTGTCTGGGCCTGTAATTAGGAGCTGTCATCCCGGCACTCAGTGGGAAATAAGATGAGGAATAAGGTGAAATTGTAAAAGGCCATATTAACTTTCTGTTTGAAGTGAGGGGGAAGAACCTCTAAGGTTTTAAGGAGAAGGATAGTTGTGATTAAGGCAGTCAGTCCAACAATCCTTGTAGGAGATTTCTGGATGGAAGAGAATGGGGCGAGACTGTACTTAAGGATAGAAAAGGATGCGGCAGTAGTTGAGCTGATCAGTGTTAGGTTTTGTGACAGACCTCCTCTGCACACTCGCTCAGAGAGACAGCGGCAGGAGGGGGAGCCCGCATAACACCCTGCCGGGCTACTCCCAAGGCCATCAGTCCGTCAAAGCCCTATCTGCACAAGCCCGGAGGAGCGCGTGGGTGTGCAATGGCAGACACCCAGATCAAAGCGAGGAGGAACAGCCACCCTGTCTGGGCCTCTCCCAGGGCTGTCCGTCCCATCAGAGCTCTCAGCCCCAGCATCCGGGCGGGAAACCTATCTGGAGGATTCATCGGGGGCAGCTCTGCATATCCCCTTTTGGACTAGGGGGTTACTGCCCAGCAGTGGGGCATTTTGTGGGATGCAGGGGAAAAGCAGTTCACGCAGGACTTAAGGGATCTTAAGGGCAGGAACACGGGAGGCGTTCCGGTGACTTTGTGAGGAACAAGAGTAGGAAAATAGAGGGGCAAGGGGATAAAACGGGCCAGTCACATGTAAATAGTTTGCTGGTCAGTACTGCCTGTGCCCTGCGTCTGGTCACCTGTCTGACCATCAGACTATCAGAACTTGAACGAGAGGGGATTTATGCAATCTCCAGCGCGGGCGTTATCTTGTATGTGTTACACAGCCTGTGTACGACTTAACGACTGGCAACGGAGACCTACAAAAAGGTTCAAGCTAGATGTCCAGGTGTTAATGAGCACTGGGGTGATCTTGTTGCTAATCCCGATCAGGCCAGCGAACAGTCCGTGGCCTGTTTTTAGGCCTGTTGTTCAGCCTGTCATTAGTTCAGACCTAGCCTGTGGCTCCCGGGTGCGTACCTCGGTGACCAGACCTCCTCGTAGAGCAGTGAGAGAACACCTGGAGCCACAGCAGGAGTCCAGCGAGAGGCTGACTTCAAGAAGCCCAGGTAGAGCAAGGCATTACCAAAAAGAAACGACCAAGTGTGCCGAGGACATTTGACTGGTAAGGGAGGACAGCTGACTCATTTGGAGATCTAGTTAGGAGAATATCAAGTCAAGGCTTGAATAAGAGCAGCTTTAATACAAGGTACGGGCAGTCTAGAGGGAGGAACTGTATGGCTTGGTTCAAGTGTGTGGATCTCGAGGTGTTGGGCAGGAGAGACTTGTAGAAAGTAATTAGAAATAGTATGTTGAAAGGGAAATAAGAGTATGGGGCAGTTCATTTGTGGTCAAAGTGATAACTCTGGAATTTTAAATTGGGAAAAAACTAAAATATACTTTTAGAATGAAACGTGTGCCAAGAAGGAGTGAGGAAGGTGTGTTAGTATAAAGAAAGTGAGTGGAACAAGGGGAAGGACTCGAGGAGCAGAAAAGCTCGTGCCTTTGTGACAGGAGTGTTGGAGAACCATGGACTGGGGATAGTAGTGATGCCAAAATAATTTTTCACTTTTCCATGTGCTGTCTACGTTATCTTGTGTGACTTATCTTGCATTCAGAAAGCAGTGTGACATTTTAGGGGGAAGAAATAAAGCTTAGTGCTTTCCAAGGAATCAAGCGTACTTAATTTTAGTGAGCAGGGAGGTGAACAGAGCATGTACATTCCTCACCCGGTGTGTAGCTATTAATGTGAGAGGGTGTTACTAGGAACCTGCTAGGTAATTATACTCTGGGTTTTGCATTCTTACCATCCTTCATGAAAAAAACATGAAGTTACTTTGCAGAAGCTAGTGGCATAAACTGTATGCATTTGACATTATTTTCTGATTGGGGAAGTTCAAACCTGAGACTTGCCCATTATTGCTCACGTAATCTGTGGCAGAGCTAGGGCTTGGAGCTAGCTTACCATGCTTAGTCTTACCACTATAGAATATTAAAAACATTTCCTTGAAACGCTTTCTCAAAATAACAAGAAATGACTTTCTGAAATAGCGGTTTTCATAGGAGCTGCCTCTTAGCTAAGCAAGATGGCAGAATTGGTGTTAGTAAGGCTGATGAGAAGTCACCCAGCAATTTCAGCGAGCACAGAACAGTATCTATATGTACGCTCCTCTGTGTTTTGTAATTTCTGGAACGTCTCTTGCATAAATTGGTCGTAAGGTTTTGCCAGTTTTCAGATCTATCGTCATTAACATGAAGGTAATAGTAAAACCTATAGGCATCTGTGGAGTGCATTTTGAATTTAGTATCATTTGCAACAGTACTTAAACAGTTTAACGTTATGTCAATGTACAGTAGTTTCATCAGAAGAAAATGAAGAGAAAGATGATGGTGAAGACACTCGAAAGCGTTATGACTTTCGACAGAGGAAAACCGTTGAGCGCTATCAAGCTCCATTGGAAAGTAGGTTATATGCACAGTTTCTCTTAAGACCTAATTCCTTGCATAGACGATTTTTTTTAATGAAATATATACCCACTCAACTTCTATTTAAATTTCTTACCTTCATTCTGCAAGTAAATTTTATTAAATGCATGTAGCCTGTGCACGTTATATTCCTTTGCCATTTGGCATACTTGTTGTTGTTTGTCAATAAAAAAAAGGCCTGTGTATCCTTGAAAGAACAGTAATTAAGCAGACTTGATAATCTTACTCTTGTGGCTTTCAGTTCTCCTTAAAACACAAGTGTGTGTTTTTTCCCTTCTACTGTGCACTGATTTAAAAAAAAAAAAAAAAAATCCCCCCCCCTCCCCCAAATCACTTGAAACTTCCCCTGAAATTTTCTACCTCCTCCACTATCCTGCTTTCTCTTAACCTTGTTTGTAACATTATTCTAAATTCTTTGCTTTCAACAGAACCAAGACAACGTAAGAGAGATTTTTCGGGCCGGTCTTCACCTGTCAGACAGAGATACTCATTTAGAAGTGCTCAGTCAGAAGGCTCTTGCTGCAAAAGAGCTAACAGGTTGGTATATGGTTAGTGATAGTTCTTACTTATCAATAGTGCTGTTGCTCACATGACTGAATAATGCTTTCAAGGGTGTTTGGATTGGTGGTAATTACAGATTAATAGTGTGATTATCGCTGTGGTAGTCCGAGGGTATAAAGAAAACAACTATTGAGAGTGTAAACTGTACTTTTTATATTAGCCATTAGGTATTTTAAAATGCAGTATTGGTGGTCACTGATAAGGTAATTCCGGAGGCTGTGCTGAGATTACGTAGCTGCAATTCTTTTGTTCTTGAACCGAAGCCAGAATCTCTCTCTGAAAATCTGAGACTCATCCTGAAGAATACCAACTATTTTCTTAAAACTGAAGATAATTTAGTTAGAGGGAGAACCTGTGTGGAAGTTTTAATGGATTTGTTTTGGGTTTTTTTTTTAATCAGTCAAATACTGATTCTGGTTTCTGTCTGAAATCAGCTAATGATTCTGTATGAAACTATCCTTAAACAAGAAAAATGCTAAATGAAATTATAAATTATGAATTACAGTAGTAATGACAAAGAGGTTTTGGATCCTGTAAGCAGTTAGAGCATGCAGAATGCTGTCTCTTGCTAGATATGAGCACTTTGTTCAGCGTCTTTGAAAGCAGATAGTTATGGAAGGAAAGGTTTTTGAAGCCAAATTTGTAAACAAGTTAAAAAGGTTTATGTTTCACAGAGTGGATATGTAATGCTAAGTGAAACTCCATTTATGTGTGTGTGTGAGAGAGAGACTGGACAAAATGAGTAATTTATTTTATGAAATTTCTTTTAAAAATAGTTAAACATTTTACCTTCCTCAGAAAAATTAAATTTTACTGTCACAAGGAAAATCATGTCATATACTTTGAAATCAGATTCAAAAGGAGTACAATGATCTGGAAACTTAATAGATCTCAAAGTAAATTCTGAGACAGAATTCACTTAAGTTTTGATACTATTTAGCGTGTACTTTAATGTTTTACTTGTTTGTTTAAATGTTTGCAGACGGAGACACGCAGTCCACAACACAGATTCCACATCCTCTTCATCCACATCTGATGACGAAGAGCGTTTTGAGAGACATAGGAAGCGCAGCCATAACAGAAATTTAAGAAGGTTAATGAAATTGGAGAATAGGGGAGGGAGAAATCTATTTGGGGGGAGTTTGCATCTGCCTGACTGTGAAGTGTTAGCCACTTTCTCTTGTACAATTTCTAAAAACTATTTTAATAACAATCTAATAAATAAGTTTTCAGCCCAATGTCTCTCAGACATGTGTGTCTTCTGGCACATGGATCCCAAAGTCCTTGGGAGGGACCAGCAGTAGTGGCCAGCCTTTATAATGTTAATCCACACTGAACTAAGTAGCCCCTTGGGCTGTAAGTCTTTGAATGTAGACGCGAAAAAATCTTTGAAAGATGTCAGTGTGTTTTGAGGAGTTCTTCCGTCACGCAAATCAAGGTCAGGTCACGGTCTCCACATATGGAGTAAGTTGTTTGAAGCTTGCATTCCTCTATATGCTGTGTGGTCTGGCATGGATATTTAGAAGTGCTAAGAGTTATTAAAATAATTAACGCAGTTTAATGTCCGGAGTGACCATTTTCCTTTTTTTACTCACGGACATTAAATGTAAACCAACGTGAACAAATATTTCATTATTTAGGAAGTTTATCTCATTTATAAGGTCTTCTGCATTCACTTGCCATCGTTATAAAAGCAAAAAGCTAGCTGCATCCCAAGTTAGAAAGTGCCTTTCTCTTTCTCCTTAATTCAAATCAGGTGTCTTCCACTAAACTTTCGAAAAGATGAGCTAAAGGGAATTCCCAAGGATCGAATGACAATTGGAGCAAGTCTGGCTGATGTTGATCCAATGCAAATAGATTGTTCAGTAAGTAATTTTAGTTCATTGTGTCCGTGAGATGTTTCCAGTGTTTCTGAAAGCTTTCAATAACGTGCTGTCTACAGCTACCTTGGTTTACAATTTTCTCTCCAGCAATTTGAAAATTGCCCCGAACATTTCCTTTGTGCTGACATGTACTTTCTGATGGAACCTCATCAAGGTTGCAGCTTTCTTTAACGTATAAAACGTGTTCCGCTGACTTTATTTTTAGGTGCGATTTGATGGTGTGGGTGGTCTTTCTGACCACATTTCAGCTTTAAAAGAGATGGCCGTTTTTCCACTGCTTTACCCAGAAGTCTTTGAGAGATTCAAAATTCAACCTCCAAGGTAACAGATATTGTTTAAAACTATGAATTCTAATTCACCCATTTTCAGGAGAATATTCAACTGAGGTATCAATATGTTTCCACGCTTCAGAATTTTCAGCAATGTTGATGGGGCTTTTTGGCAGTAGTAAAAAGCAATTTCTTAAAAATGGATAGAATCCAGAATATATGTAGGTTCAAAGATGTACCGTGTGGTGAGAGTATACTTTAAAAGTGTCTTGCCTTTAAAAGGTGGGGCTGAGTCATTTTTGGTTTGAGTTCGATGGCCACGTCCGCTTGATTAGTTTATAAGCAAGAAGGAATCATCTACTGGTAGTCAACTGTAATTTGTTGCTTGGAAGTCCAGTTGTCTCTCCCACCAACTGTCTTTTTGTTCAAGTGATCAGGGATACATTTTAGAATTGACAGGACTTGCAACTAGAACCTTGCCGTGTTTGTCGTGCTTGGGCTAAAGTAAGGATCTGACCACTTTTTACACAGCTAAATTAGTTCTGCATTATGACATTATTAGAGATTTAATTGTTAGCTTTATATGTTCTTGATCAGCGCAGTTCAATTATGGTATAGTGAAATATGACTTTAAATTCTTTGCTTTCGGTAACTTTAAAAGTATTACAAATAATGAAAAGACAATATTCCAGTGGGTTTGCTTCTTTATTCATTGAAATTCTTTTTGAAACAGCAGTGTATTGGCTTTTCTAGTTGATGGCTGTATTTATCTGGAAATGCAGAATACTCTCCCAGGTTTAGACTTCCACCTCATTTATCATCAGCAATGGATGGCCTGGGAGACCAAATCCAGTAACTTCAAGCTTTTTAAGGGAGAATGAAATGCTTTACTAGCAAATCTTGCCTTTTGTGAAAACAAGCATTTGCATGCAGCGTATCATAAGTTAGCCAAGTCTCAGATTCTGCGCTCAAGTTTGTTCTGGTTTGGCTCCACTGTGCTGTAACCACCCCTGGTAGTTTGTCAGCAGTTTTGGAAGTGCCCTTCCGGGACACTAGGATCTTTTCTCGAGGTTTGTACGTCTCCATTATCCTCTTTATTTGTTGCGTTTACTGCCTTGTTGAATTGTGTAGGAACACAAAACTTCCATCTCTCTTCACTTTTCTCACACTTCAGCTGTTACCGCGATCTTATACACAAAGTGTTTTGGTTAGGAGAGAAGAGGGGTGTGGTTTAGGGATGAGGACTGTAATAGATACTTTTCCATCATATATGAATCTTTTCTTCTTTTTCTTTCTTTCTTTTTTTTTTTTTTTTTTTTTTTTTAATAATTGCAGAGGCTGTCTATTCTATGGTCCGCCAGGGACTGGAAAGACACTGGTTGCTCGTGCGCTTGCTAATGAATGCAGCCAAGGTGAGAGGAGAATAGCCTTTTTTATGCGAAAAGGTGCCGACTGCCTGAGTAAATGGGCGGGGGAATCTGAACGACAGCTTCGGTTATTATTTGATCAGGTAAGGTTGAAACGTGCTGTGTGTTCTGTCCGAGTGGTAACTGTACTCTTCTGTGGTCAGTATTTTTAAGAACAACTCACTCCTTTTTGGTTTTTGTCAGTTCTTTCCACTGACATGGGTTTGTTAGTGTTTCCTTTTTCAGTGGGTTTTTTACGGGCTTGAAATCTTGAGATGTATTAGGGAAGATTAATAAAACGAGAAAACCTCGCAAAGCAAACCCCTGCTACCCACCTCAGAAAAACCCCACCAAAACCCCCAAAATAACCATCAACAAAAAAACCCCACCAAACCCAAACCAAAACAGCCACAAAAAGGGTTTCAAGAGGCAAGAGATGGATGGTGGCTTTAGATCCGAGGGAAACAGATGCAGGCTGACGGCATAGTCATTTAAATTCCTGATGGAAGCTTGCTTTCAGAACCTGTAATTGAATTAAGTCTCGGCTCTGTTCTCGGCGGTTGCCAAACAGCTGTAAAAACTACTGCTCTGATTTGTTTCCTGTCACCCGGTCTCAGTGGCTTGACACAAGCTGCCGTCTTCTGTTACTCGTGCCCCTCACTCCATTAGCCCAATTAGTAGAGATCCCTGATGCCAGTCTGAAAGATCTAGTTCCAGTGACTTCCCAACCAAAACATTTTTAATGCATTTTCTCTTTAAAATAGTCCCGGTTTACTTATGTCCATATTCCTCTGTTTTCATTCGAGGCCTACCAGATGCGACCTTCAATTATCTTCTTCGATGAGATAGACGGCCTTGCTCCTGTGCGGTCCAGTGAACAAGACCAAATTCATAGGTAGTACATTTTTGGTATCTACATAGAAGCTGCTTGATCTTTGTGAAAAGACCACCACAACCTGTTTAACTTTATGTGATACATTAATTTATCCTGAAAACTAGTAATTCAATGCTACTAAAATTCAGATGATTTTCAAACAATAACTGAAACCAGTTCACTCAGCTTGATATCAGCACAAGGCCTGTGTTAGCTTACTGGTTTTGTTATGTCCTAAATTAAGTCGCTAATTGGCGTCTCATCAAGAAAAGCTTGTCCTTTTTGAGTGGTCATTGCAGAAGATTGCGTAGAATGTAACAAAATTTACTAAACCAGTGAATGAAAATTATATTTTTTCTGTTAGCTCTATTGTGTCAACTCTTCTGGCCCTTATGGATGGCTTAGACAGCAGAGGAGAGATTGTGGTCATTGGGGCCACCAACAGGCTGGATTCTATAGATCCTGCTTTACGAAGACCCGGCCGCTTTGATCGAGAGTTCCTCTTCAGCTTGCCAGATAAAGAGGTCAGAACTTAAACACAACCTTAATGCTCATGTGACAAAGTCCCTCTTTATAACAAAACCACGTAACAATGCAGGATTACAGAGCAGTTAAAGTCAAACCCAGTGTTGGACAACTTGGGCAAAAGAGAGACTGTGGGGGGCAGATCCGGTACTGAATATATACCATTAAGAGGATTTCCACAAGTAGGTAGTTCTGTAATTAGTTTTGGTTTCACTGTGACCAGCCAAGAAAATGGGATGCTGCTAGTCACTGAAACATGTAAGAAAGAATGAATGCCCCAATTAGCTGTAAATTACTGCTATCTCATCTTGAAAATGAAAGAAATGGTGTGCGCACAAGAATTCCTTTTTGCAAACAAAAACTTTTCTCAAGGCTGGTGCTGGAGCGATTGAATTTTTTTCCATTCCCAAATCTGTCCATGTTTGCTGACTGACTTAATCCACTTAGACACTTTCATCCTGAAGTGGTCTTGCTCTCAGTTCTTGGTTTACGAATGGATAGTGGATGTACCTGTGCTGGATCGTTCCCAGGCTGCGTATCCTGGGAGGGAAGTATTTTGGGAGCTGACATTCTTACTGGTAACTTCTTATTGGACAAAGATGCGAGGTACGCTGGACAGGTGTGGGGCTTGGGAAGCTTCTAGTTCAATGGCGATAGCTAAGCAATGAAAAAGTAGGTGTATAGCAACCAAAAAATATGGGGAGGAAGACAGTGTGGAACCCTGGTCTTGTGTGTTTTAATTTGGCTATGGTTGAAGGCTAGTAAAAGTGCACTAAACAGCATATTTAACAGAAACATTTGTCTCCAGTTTTTATCTCCTTTCAGGAACAGGAGAGGAGGTGCCGTGAAACACATACACTATATGATTCCCTACTGTGGAAGAATTCTAGAAATCTGCCGTAATTAAACTGTGTACCAGGGAATACTTAAATAAAAGATCTTGCTAAGATCGGAGATGAAGATAGGCAACGTTTGACATTTTCTGGATCAGTGACAGTAGTTTGAGTCATAATTATTGTTCGTCTTTGTAGTAATTGTAGCAATTACTCTGCAAAAGCAGAGAGCGTATTAATCGAACTGTAAAATACTTAAAAGTTTAGCAGATAAACCAAGTATTTGTATTAATGTGAGGGTGTGGGGGGGTTTGTGTTGTTTCGGGGATTTTGAAGAGAAAACTCTGGACAAACTAAAATGCGACCATTTTATTTCCAGGCTAGAAAAGAGATTTTCAAGATTCACACACGAGATTGGACCCCAAAGCCATCGGACATGTTTCTTGAAGAGCTAGCTGAAAAATGTGTTGGTAAGTTTGAAAATACAGTGAGTTACTGCATGGGACTGAGTCCGAAGAAGGAATCTGAGCTTGTAGCAGGCAGTACTCGAGCTCTTGCACCTTGCTGCAGAGTGAGGCGGCTGGCACGCCGTGGGAGCAAAGCAAGTTAGATGCTTCTTTTCTTTTAATTTTCTTTCTGTCTCTCAGAACGTTGAATGGGTTTGGGGCATCTTCCCTGGGAGCAAAGTTTTGATTAGGGGGCTGCTTAATAAGCGCAGGATATCAGGCTGCGAGCCACGTAACAAAACTTCTCTGCAGTGCAGTAACTCTTTACGTTCTCTCTTAAACTGTTAATTTTTGGCCGCATACAAAGTCTTTCAGTGTTGCGCTTGGGGAACGGAACCTTGGCCTTGACTTCTGTGTTGCCTGAGACTGATGTAACATTTGATTCTTGTTTTCTTTGTTAGGGTACTGTGGTGCTGATATTAAATCCTTATGTGCTGAAGCTGCCCTCTGTGCTTTGCGCCGCCGCTATCCTCAGATATACAAAAGTAGCGAGAAACTGCAGTTAGATGTTGCTTCTATCAAAATAACAGCAAAGGATTTTGTCATGGCTATGCAGAAGACTGTTCCAGCTTCACAGAGGGCTGTGGCTTCACCTGGGCGAGCGCTATCATCTGTTTCAAAACCACTGCTTGAAAACACCTTAGCAAGAATTTTACAAGCCTTGCAGAGAGTATTTCCCCACGCAGAGTTTGCACTACAGAAGGACCAACAGCCAGGTATAACGATAACATTCACTACTTTAAAATTCTGTCAAAGCAAAAAATTCTCATTTGTGCAATCAACATACACAAACCTCTTGGCCATAATGACAGCAGAATTTCAGAATATGCATGTGCATGCTTTTATTTCAGGAACATGGTGGATAGGTTTTAGTCTGGATTCTAAAGTGAAGTGCTGGATGGGAGCTGTGAATGACTCACAATAGGCCGTAGAGAACTATGCGTTCTCTACTACAGCACCCTGTTTCTGACAGTAGCTAACATCATATTTGTCATTTGTAGAGATGGATCTGAGGTTTAAAGTATGAGGCACCTCTTTCAAAATATTGAAATAGAGGGGAAAAAGGTATTTTTACATGAATGCTTCTAATTCCTGTCTGAAGAATGTCAGGACCACAATGCAAGCAGAAGCGGTTTAAGCTAAATACTGTTTTAGCTATCGTGATTTTTTTTTAGCCATAGTCTCTTAACTTAAATGTTTGTGGATCACACTGTACACTTGTACAGGAGATGAGAATGGTTTAGTAGTGTGTACTTTGGGACTTGGCTTAGCATACGTGAGCTCACACCCCTGACTGCATCAGCCCTGATCAGGTTTACTCTGTCAGTTGGTGAGAGCAAAGAAATTGATAAACTCACTCCACTCTTGATTAATGGAAATCTGTTAATAGTTAGTTATGCTAATCTCTGGAGACTGTCCTACCAGGATGACTCCCAGTAGAGGCAGGAGATAGGTTAGCATTGGTAAAACAGAGGCAGAAATCCACCAACAAAACAAAAGCAGAGAGGCTAGGGGATTGGTAATTGCATCCCTTCTCTGTTGTCTGCCTTCCATTATCTACTCATTCGGTGATCTGTGAGGAGCCTTACTTAGCAGGTGTGTTGGTCTGTATATTCTGACTCACTAGTCCTACGCAAATGGAAGTTTGTGGCCATCGCACTCGCTTAATTCCCTCGCTTCCAGTGCGGGAACCTGCCCCAGAAAGAAGTGGCCTTGTTGGGTTTTTCAGGTGTCTCGGAACCACCAAAGTTGTTCCTAATCATCTTTCTTCTAAGGAGAAAAAAACCAAACAACCTCCCAAGCACTTAGGACAGCTTTGTAGAGACTTGTGCAGTCTCCTTAGGTCTGTGGTAGGACGAACTCTTCAGAAAATAGCATTCAGTGTGTGCCCTCAAATGAAGAAATAGAAGAAAAGGGATTTCCAGCACTGATTTGAAGCTGTGTTAATGCGAGAGTGAGATATGGAGTATTCAGGAAAGTTAACAAACCTCTCTTGTCTTTCAGACAGTGTAAATCATGTTTTAAGAAATTATGCAGTTGACAGTGATGAGGAATCGCCATCAATCTTTGAAGATAAGCCAACTCATCAAATGCCCAGTAGAGAAAAGGAAAAATTCCTCAATTTTAGCAGGTAAATGTTGATATTAAGCTTGTGACATTTTAATGTGGAAGTTGTATAAGCCAACAGTTGAAAAAATAGATTGTTGTCATCACTGTTGGGTCAGTTATTTTTCTCCGTTTCTATCGCTATGCTGCCCAGAAAATGTGACCAGCTGAGTTTGGTTAGGTCTCTAAGATCTTTGACTTCAGCCAGTAAAGGTACAGTGGTATTGTGCTGGAAAAAACAAACGCTCTTCACAAATGTGTTTCATGCTAGGAAAGCAAGATTACTAGGAAATTAATACACAATTCAACGATGAAACAATTAGAATGACTGAATACAATCTTGTACGTATTTGGCGTACTGCTGTAATTTAACTAATCCAATTGCGTACTTCAGATACAGCTAATGTGTTTCAGCGCCCACCTTAATTTTTTCCTAGAAACGTTGTTCTGCTCCTTCCTTCCCGCTATCTCCAGTAACTACGGCCAAATTTCAGCTGAACTTGACAGATGTAGAGATCTCGTAGTTACTTAAACTCAAGACCTACTGAAAATTGGGGTGTACAGATCCAGATTGGTGTGTGTTGAGAGAGAGAGCGAGAGCGAGTTGTATTTCTCCTCCGTATCAGGTTACTGACCAGTTGTCGTGTGTGTATTTAGCTGGACAAGTCCCCGTGTGTGATTTAAGAGCCATTACTTAAGCCAGCCAAACGAATAGCAGAGATGCTGGGGATTGGCAGGATTTCTTTGGGGAGCTATGGTACAAGTTTGTAAGAAAATGAGCTTTGATAGTCTTCCTGATCACAGACCAGCTTATTATTTACTGGAACATGGAGAGTATTTACCAAAAAAACGAGGTTAGGAAAAAACCTTTAACATCTGTGTGCCTAGTCATCACTTCATTTTGAAACTTACTATCTTCTAATTGTTCTAGAAATGCTTATTACCAGCCAACATCTTGCAGGCCACGGTTCTTACTAGTTGGAGAGCCAGGATGTGGGCAAGCTTCTCATTTGGCACCTGCGGTAATACATGCCCTGGAAAAGTTTCCAGTTTATACGCTAGACCTACCTGCTTTGTTTGTTACCGCCACATCACCGGAAGAAACATGTGCACGGGTATCTTTTTTTTCTTTTTAATCTCATAGGCTTCATGAACTGTATATAAACTAGTAAAATAAGCAAAATTCATTGTTAATAGAGGTGGCCTGGTTTGAACGTGCTGTTAGGTTTACTTCTGTCCGAAAATGCACGTTTCTTTTTAGATCATATAATCCCGAGTAAGGATGTTGTAGATGGCCGTATCTTCTATTCCAAATTAAGCCGTGAGGAATTTGCTAGCAGCTTGGGAAGCTGGGAGGTGCTGCTAATAAATCCCTCTTTATCGCAAGAAATCCTGCCCATTTCGGTGGGATCCAGAAAGTTGTTTTCATTGCTGCTTACGAGACTCTGCTCCCAGTAGGTGGCTCTGCATCAGCCTGACTGCAGGTCACGCACTTTTTGTAGGCTTTTTTATTAAATATAATGAAAAGGCAATCAAGGTTTTGGGGAAAAGAAGTGTTTCTTTTTTTTACATATGTACGCGCGCGCGCGTGTGTGTATATATATACAGCTTCCACTGCTGTAGTATATGCAGTAAAAGCATTAAAATTCATGGAACACTTACATTTGTACACTGGTATGTTTTTCTTAACTGTGAAAATTAAATATAAGCAGAGGTAGTGCTGTTTTCCTTTTTACTTTTAGGCAGGAAAGCCATTTTGTTGTTTGGCATCACTGTATTAAAATATCTTGACCTTTAGGCAGCAGCATTTGAGAGCTGGACAAGTAAGGACAGACACACTACAGGACTGGATACTCATTTGTCACAGAAGAGGCACAATTCCTTTTTTGTTACGTTACGGTTGCTTCTGCGGTCGTATAGCTACCGTGTCTAGTCACTGCCCAGACACACCACGTGCGCTTCCCATTTTGTGACAGGAGCCCCCTGAATCTTAATAATCTGAAAGGGTCCACGGAGAAATTTGTCACGTGAAAGGGCTGTTGCCACTTCCCTCACGCAGTAGGTGCACGCTCTCTTCTGCGATCGAGGTACCATCTGTAGGCAACGGCTTGCGGCCATCCAAAGCGTGTAATCGGGTCTGATGGATCCTTTGGTAATGAGAGGCTGTGCGTGATTTAGCTGTTCAGGCAGGCTGAAGGCTGGTCACCTCTTATAAAACATACTTGAAATTTTGAATTGTAACCAGGCTCCTCTTACAGCATCAGCCCCCATCTTTTCACCTAGGTCTGTCTGTGTTTGTTCAGACTGTGCTCCAGACTGACTTGGCTATGTGCCCGCTCTGAATTGAAGATGGTGTAGTCGGTCGTGTAGTTGCAGTCGTGTAGTGACTTACCCAGACTAATACATCTTGAAGAAGGGTTAGGCTTGTGTTTTCAGGCACACCACTACACCAGCTAAGTTGTGAGGCGCTTTAGGAGTTCCCTTACACCTGAGTAGTTTTGAAATCAGGTAGAGCTTCAGGTCTGTCTGCGTAGCAATGTCTATATTTGAGTCAAAGTAAACGTTTTACCTTATTGTTAAGGAGTTGTTCTTTTGTTGGTTTGGTTTTGTGTTTTGGCTTCATGTACTCCCACTTCGTAAGATAGTTTGACTGATACGTAGTTATTTATTAGCCTATTGCACACGGTTTAGTTTTCTTATCCAAGCTTTCATTTCACCAGTTGATGCGAGAAGCTCAAAGAACAGCGCCGAGTATCATTTATATCCCACATATCCATTTGTGGTGGGAGGCTGTTGGAGCTACACTGAAAGCTACTTTTACAACGCTACTGCAGAACATTCCAGCATTTGCTCCAGTTTTGCTGCTTGCAACATCCGATGTGTGTCACGCAGATCTCCCAACAGAGGTATTTCTGTCGTGACTTTTTTTATTCAATTTCTTGTTCAGCTATAAATCCTTTAAGCATTGGAGTACTTAAGCAAATGCATACTGTTATTACTCAGGCACCCTACCCAGGTCTCTTAAAATTTGCTTAGACAACACAATGCCGAAAGCGTTTGTCTAAAGTGTCTTCTGAGTAAAGAGATTGACTTTGACCCAACTTTTTCCCCCTTCTCACACACTCATGCTTGTTAGACAGATGTAGCCATTTACTTCAGACAATAAATCCAGTGACTTCAGGATGGTTAGGTATGTACTTAGTCAAGAATATATGGTGCTTGAAATGGAAATGGGAAAAAAATATTTTTACTGAAAACATTTGTACTGAAATTGAAAGATATTTTTACTGAAAAAGTACGGTGGTCACACTGTAATGATGGAACGGAATTTCATCTTTAAATTCTTTAATAAAAATTTCAATTTCTTTGTTCATGTAAGTGAAAGCTTTACAAATGAGAAAGCCGAGTTCCAACTTCTGTTTCAGTAACTTGGAAGTGGATTTTTAGTGGTATTCCTTAACAAAATTCAGTAAGAGTACATGCTTAGCTTCCTAGACATCTGAGAGTGTGCATTAAAGGAGGATATTCAAAATGTGAAGATGCTGCCCTGATTATTTTGTCTCAGTTACTGCGGGGGGCTTACCTAGATGTGTTTGTCATCAACTGCTTTGAAAGGGCTTAACTTTCTAGAGGAGTTTTAATACTGTTAATGAAGTCCTTCTAAAATAAGTATTGAAATTCCTTCCATAACTTTTGGTAGTAGAGACTGAAAAACGGAGTAAAACATGGAAGTATACAGCCTCAGACACCTCGCTTAAATTAATTTAACAAAAAAAAAAACCCCCAAACACCTTACCAAAAAGCCCGCATTTGTCTGCTGAACCCTGCCTGTTCCCTCTCTAGATGCCATAGAGATTGAAACCAGCAAGGCAGGTAAATAGAAAATAAGCAGTCCTGGAGGTGGTGAATGTCCCCACTTGATCAGTGTATCACACAGTCCCTTCATTGAGCTTTAAATCTAGAGGTGTTCCTTAGAGAAGATATTTTAATCTGCCGTGCTAACCTAGGAAAATCTAGAGTTTGAAGGACAAGCAGATAGCTTCTCACAGTTTGTCTTACTCAGGTGATTATTCGGTTTAATTTTGAAAGGTACTCATCTTTGTGGACTAGAGTATGAATTTGTGTGGCCTTATATCTGAAATATCTTTTCTCCTCATGCTTTAGATAAAAGAATTGTTTATTGATGATTATGAAGAAGTTTTCAAAATCCAGTTGCCTAATGAGGAAGAAAGAAGAATGTTTTTTGAGGACTTAATTGTAAATCAAGCTGCTAAAGCTCCTGCATCAAAAAACAGTGCAGGTGAGGCTATTCTACTTATAAAACTTTGCTAACTGTAAGTTCATAGCTATACACTATTTGCTTTGGTGGTAATTTTCTAGCGATAATTTGTCATACGCTTGTATTTGAGTACCGTAAATTGACTAAAAGTTTCTGATTCAATTAAGCGTGGCGGCCATTGGAAGTGCTGCCTGTAGCACCACCGCCTAAGCCTCAACAGCTGACTGAGGAAGAAATCAACCAACTGGAGGAGCAGGAGGAGGACACGTTGCGTGAACTTAGGATTTTCTTAAGGGATGTGACTCATAGACTTGCCATTGACAGACGTTTCAGAGCATTTACAAAGCCTGTTGACCCAGAGGAGGTAAGTTAGTGTTGATCTGTAATACCATTTTATCTGTCTCTGTTCATAATTTGTCTGCGTGTGTATTTCTCAGTGTCTGTGTGCTCTTTATATGAAGGTTTGTCTTTGTTTTTAGGACTCTACTATTCCAATTTTTCAGCAAGCAAGCAAGCAATGAATTTTGCTTTTACTTTGCTGACTCCTTGAGGCTGTCAAATGTCTGTTCTTTAAGTAATCAGTGAAAGCCCCAGGTTCCTTCTAAAATGTCTTTTAGAACTTCAGAATATTTCAGTTGGAAGGGCCCTACGATGACCATCTACTCCAACTGCCAGTCAGACCAAATGCCAACACAGTTTGCTCAGGCAAAGGCCTCGATGTGTAGGCATGTTACAGCAGTGAAAAGAGCAGAGGTCTCTTTCTTTACAAACAGCATCTATAGGACTGTTTTAATAAAGCCTAAAGCTCTTTGACTGACTGTCAATAGTTTCTGTAAGAACAGAAGTAGAAGCAGCAGTTTTTAAAATAAAGGTTGAGTCTGTTCTCTGTTTCGGCTGGGGCTCCTCAGTACAAGATCAACCCTAAGGGCTGTGTGGTTTCTTCTTCCACCCATACGCTTCTTATGTCTCTCTCTCTCATTTAATTCATTGGGTAAGTCTGGGTGTCTCTTCCCTTCTCTGCCCCGCACGTGCTTCTGACCTCCCTGCTGCTTTTTTTCCCCTCTTCAGGCCTGTCTCTTCAAAGCCAGTTGAAATAGCCCTTCTGTTTTCAAGAACCTAACTGGTTAATTTCCACATCTTTGGAGGTGCCATAAATATTTGGGGGTTTTAAGTCCTTTATTTGACTTTATTAAAAGAATGAATTTTGGTAGATACTGTGTTAAATCTCTGAGCACATACATTTCATTTGTAGGTACCTGATTATGACGCAGTTATTAAACAGCCCATGGACCTGTCGGCAATTCTCTCTAAGATTGACTTGCACCAGTACCTAACTGCAGGAGACTTTTTAAGAGACATCGATCTAATCTGTAGCAACGCTTTAGAGTACAACCCAGATAAAGATCCTGGAGGTGAGGATGTGTTTTTATCCCTAATTTGGAACAATTTGAAAGGTATAAATTGATAAATGTCATCTGTGGACAGTAGACCTGGGATCAGATCATTTTAAACATCAACAGAGAGCATTTCTTGCCAGGAAGTAAATGTTGTAGCATTAAACTACTTGGGCATGCAATTGTGATAGAAGCGTTGATCAGTAACTAGTGCTTTTGCTTTAATAATTAACTTTTATCTTGTTACGCTGAAAATATTCACTGAGATGACTTTTCAGAACCTACCTATGACAAGAGCAAAATCTTTCCAAGTAATCAAAGGATTTTGTTGGCTGTTAGAAAATACTCAGGTCTGACTGTAAAATTGCAGATCGTCTCATTAGGCACAGAGCTTGTACTTTGAGAGATACTGCGTATGCCATAGTGAGGGAAGAAATAGATGAAGACTTTGAACAACGCTGTGAAGAAATTCAAGAATCTCGTAAGAAAAGAGGTATGGTTTTTTGATACGAAGGATCTTAAGGCTTGTCTCAGGATTTGTAACCAACAACGCAAGACACAATTCTTTGCTATCTGTTCTTTATTGCAAGGTTGTAGCTCTTCAAAGTATGCTCCCTCTTACTACCGTGTAATGCCAAAGCAGAACTCCGTTCCTGGGTGTACAAAAACAGACCCAAAGTGTAATGAAAAAATGAAGATAGCAGCAGCACCTGTAGATGCCAGTACACCCCGCTCTAACAGTAAGTTGCATTTTATTCAGACTTCCTTGGAGAAGGTGCTAAAGTCACCGCTACCTTCTCTGTTCTTGTGACATAACAGGTTTCTCTGATGCCTGGTTCTTCATGCCAGAGGCGTTACGTTTTTTAATTTGTTTCAAAATGTGAGATAAATCCAGAGGTTGTTCATTCAATATGGTTCTGAAGTTCAAGTGCAGTGGTTGGTTTACATTGAAAGACACTGGCCCTGATGGCCCAACCGACATTTAATGGCTCCCAAGTTGCTACCTCTCGGAGGCAAAAATGTTGTCCATGGCAGTTTCTGAATACTCAACTAGTTTTTAGTTATACGAAACAGTATTTTTCCCTTCTCTGCCCTCAAACGTTGAACTCTGTGCCACCTCTTACTGTGATTTCCAGCCGAAGGGGGAAAGGGGAAAAATTAGGGAAGCAATAATAATAGACAGGGAGAGATCCTTATTTCCTCACTTTTCCTGTGAAAAGGACATGAAAGAACAAAGGGACTTGGATCTCATAGAGTTAAAACGCATGACGTGGTGTGAAGTTTCCTGGTCTCACTGGCATGACTGGGAATTTTGCCGTTGACTTCACCCACGTGCTTCGTGCTGCACTCCGTGAATACAAGGAATGGTGGGTTTTTCTGGAAGGCAAAAGTGCAAAGTTTGTTTTAAACAAGGTTAACTGCATCAGAAAGCATATGAGGTGTAAGTCTTTAGGGACAATTTTTTTCTCCGGCAAATATTCCCTTAAAATTGCATCTATAATGCTGCCCAACTTCAAGCTGTACTTCAAGCAGCATGGGCCCAGAGTCCCCTGCAGAATACAAGACTTACATCCTAATGTTTGCAATGGAAGATGTGTTTCCTTAACCTTAATTATTTTGGAGCGTTACCGAGCAGTGCTGTTAATGGCAATGTGACTCTATTTTTTTTCCTGGTTTTACCCTGCCTTTTTCCTCTAGTGCATTTTTTTTGTGTCTAATTGTTACGGAGCAGTGACTTTTGCCAGAAAGTAAGTAAAAGTCAAGCATTTCTCAGTGAAAAAATGGTAGAAATCCTGTCTCTGTCATCGCAGAAAGCGACTGTATTCCAGGTACAGGATACTTCGCCGACACTGTGTTCCAGATAAACAGAAATGCTGACTTTAAGAAACTTGTGTCGTTCCAGATTCGTGGGTACGCCGTACGACTCGTGGGACACATTCTCAGGCAGAAGAGCAACAGGTGACGTGTGCCGATAAAGCCAAGGAAATTCTCACACAGCCAGTGACTGTGGATTACTATGAGCTCAAAGTAAGTCTAATTTCAATTTTGTTAATACTGAAATAGGACGTTGCCTTGCTACGTGTGAATTAAGTCAGTTAACCAATGCCAATTAAAACAATTTATGGGAAGGATAGAAAGCTTGTGAAAGAATTCAACCTGTAATGGACTCTGACTGCTGTGTTGCCGCAGCTGGTGTAGGCTGCTGTTCTTGATTTTGGTTCTCTTCCTCATCTTTAATTTAAAAGGGCTTGTTGAATTTGAAAATAGCCCACTAACAGCCTGCTAGTACTGTTGGTTCCTAATGTCTTAACAGTTGTTACGATGGATTTGGGGGCTGGGTTTTGGGTTTTGCATGTTTTCAGTTATTAGGAACCTGAAAAGAACCTTTATTTCTAGCAGTCATGACTCGAAACCTGAAGTTAGGTTGACATAAAGCTCATCAAGGATAAAATACTAATACCTACTTTTCTGAAATTCTTTCAAAACCCAGTGTGAGAATTTTACATTCCTACAGTTCCAGTGTTATAAGGGTTTTCCAGTCCCTCGTAGAAGCCGCTATCCTAGGCTACAGTTGGGGAAAGGGTTAAAAATGGCCTAGCTGCAGGGGGTAAAGGAGATTCCTTTGCGTGGATTGCAGAGGGTAGAACAAGGGCCTCATCTTCAGGGGATATTGCAGTGAGGAAGTTAGGAAAATTGCTAGGTTGGAGTCCTGGAGGTTGGCCAAAGCAGAGGAGGCCTGCTCTTTACCTGCCCTGACGAGAGAGGGAGTAGTACACGGCTGTTTCCCCTGTGTGGGGAGAATGGGACCAGATAGGAATCCCATGCGGTGCAGGGGCTTGCCAACACAATTTCTGTCACATTTTTAAGCTGTGACCTAATTTGTGGAGGTGAAACCAACTTTTTAAAGCTGGCTTCCTAAGGAAGCAGATTTCGGGGGCGGGGGGGGGGGGGGGTTGTTGTTGTTCATGTCTGCTTCTGTGTGTAGAGAAGCCACACAGGTTTTTCAGAGAGTCAGGGTGCTAACAGTGTGTGCTCCAAAGTTACTGCCCACTGTGGAAATGGTACAGTAGAGCCCTTAGATATGTTTCAGCTCTGAGAGCTACAGTCATGAAACGCATCTTTTGGAAAATTTGTTTCATCAACATGGATGCCATTGGAACTAGCTGCTCGTACCAGAGAGCCTCTGTAGGATTCACCTGCAGTGAATAAGCTAGGTGAACCTCCAAAATGTAGCTGCTTGCTTTTGTTTGGGGGTTTTTGTTCGTTTATTTGCTTGGTAATAGGCCTAGAGCTTTATGAACGTGTAGAAACGCATGCGGTCATCTATGTGGCAGCAATTAGAAATCGTTTCACACGGGATGGTGACCATACACCTCTGTCGCATCCTGCCTTTTCTGTTTGCAGCAGCTGAAAGCACGCTGCGTGGGTTTTGTGCGTTTTATCTGCGGGTTGTGTAGAATGAAGTTGAGGGGAATACTCAGCTTTTGTGCTAGTTGATCTGAGGGAGGCAGAGTTTGACGACAGGCAGTTGTGAGGCAGTAATACTTTCCTTTGGTACGGCTGCTCTCTTAAGCTACATCTTCACAGCCTCACACAACACACAGGCACTGAATAGCCCCAGCAGTGGAAGAAGGTGCTGCCGCTAGTTTGTCACTGTCGTGTTCCCAGAGATGATTGCATTCGCATCTTTGGTAACAGAAAGGACTGTGTGCGAGATTGGTAATTTGCTACAGGCAGAGTCACTCTGCTAGTTTATCCAGTCGTCAGTTTAAAGGCAGGAGCCAACTGAGGTAACTTTGCTCCCTGAGCTGCTTCAGACGTTTGAGCAGTGTGTTCTGCCAGCAGAGCTGGAGGCACACTACACGTTCAGCTAATGGGTAAAGGTGAGCACCCAAGGCTGCTTCTGTTTCCAGCTGGCACAGCTGGATCCAGAAGATTTGTAGCCTGGCTTCCAAAGATCCATTTTACAGTGCCCTGCATTGCAGCAACAGTTTCTCTAATAAAATGGAACAGTGGCTTTGCTGTGGCAGCAACTCTACCACAAAGTGGATTGTGTCATTCCCTGCTGTTCTGGAAGCAGTTGATTCACGATTAGGATTGTTGATGTGATAGATTGATGACTAATAAAATACTGTCTGAAATTTAAGCTTTCCTTTTCTCTGAAGTATGAAAAAGTAACTCCTTTTCTTCAGTTAAATCTTGTGAGATGTTTCGTCTGTTCTCTGAAGTGTCACTCATGTTTCATAAAATAAGAAAGTAGGATGTCGTTTGTGTTGTATTGTTATTGTTTAGCTTCTGAAAACATGAAGAGCCTATTCAAAGGATCTTGCACTATTCCAAACTTGCAGTTTCCTTTTTTTTTTTTTCTTCAGCAACTGTTGCGTTATGTCACAGCAGTAACTAAAAAGTTCACTATATTTTGCATGGAAAAACTCTACGCTGTTCTGAGTCAGTCCATATACCAACATCGGGAAGATTATGACAAAACTGAATTAGTGCAGGTAATTTTTTTTTTTCTTACAGCACTTTCTATCACTGTTATGCATGTGTGTCTTAGGCATGTGTACGTGTGCACTCTGGACATCACGCTTCCTTAGCATTACTCTTTACTGCTTAGTTGCCTGTGTTACGAGGCTTTTTCATTTCAGTCTGGAAGAGGTTTATCCATATTGCAAACCCATTGTTGTATTTGGCATAATCGTTGGCAGTTTCAGCAGGAAATGGCTTGAACTGGAAGACAATGGGTCCACCCACACAGCCCTCTCAAAGCAGTTAACCTCAGTCTGTCAATAGTCCTTCTCCAGACCCTTTTTAGGGCTGGGGGGGGCTACATAAGGAGGGTGCTTTCCCCAGTCTGTTGCTTCCTCTTTCTCCCCTTACAGGCAGTCAGACACGGTAACACTTCATAGAGTAGTCCTTCCCTTCCTGAAAAGAAATTAGGTATGAAACCTAACAAGAGTTTGAGACTTTTCTCTGGTCTCACCATAATCTCTTTTTAACAAGCATGGCTTGAGCATCTTTAATTTGACACATGGGGAGATTTCTGCCTCTGATGGTTTCATGTTAATGAGTCAAATTCTCTGTTCTTTTCCGCTAAGAGAGGATTTCTGAGTTGTCAGAAGTCTTCCGGAGATGCCCGTGGTCCCAGTCAGGCATTCCCAGCATTGAGTCGATTGAGATAGGTTGGATAGTCAGTTGTCAGATTCAAGATCCTTGAATCCCTTTGTCTTTGAGATGCTTGTGACTGAGAATAGAGAAAATTCTTTATGCCTCTCAGCCTGCCTTAAAAAAGAGGAAGCCTCTTCTCTTCAGCTCGGGTCATCTGGATCTCTTCTTCCACATCAGAGAAGGAGTTAGAACCGATGTTCTGTTCTGATTGTGCAACAGGGAGGATTATTTGGATTCAGGGAGGCCGTTCCTGAAAAATGGGCCCATCTCTCATCTAGTATAATGACGTTGTTTAGCATGAGAAGGCATTTATTAATGTTATCTTGGGGCTTGTGAGGTTTTGTGGCTTGAAGCATTGAAAGTTGAGACTTGATTTCTTTGTTTGCTACTTCTACCTTTAGCTTTAACAAAAAAAAAATTCTCCTCTTCAGAGTGACACTGCAGGTCAGTCAGGAGCAAGCTCTACTGTATGAAGAGATAAGACTTTAACAAGTAAATATTCCGAGTGCAGAAAAGAATGTTTCCAGCTTTTAGTTGTGCCTTTTCAGGAACTGTCTCCTCTTTCTAACTGTTGGAACCGCTGTTGATACGGTTCCATAGTCTCTTGATACAGAACCACGCAGTCTCTGTAGTCTATTTGGGACACATAAGCATGTGTTTGAAGCCAGTGGGTATAGAAAGATGTTACGGTGGTGCTAGCGCATGTATTTGCTAAATCTTACTACCAGTGGTATGTGTGTACAGATCCTTTGTTATTTTTTATGAAGAAATAAACAGGGTTCGTAAGCTTTTGTTCATGCTGACTGCTAGTTTGTCTTTTTTTCTTATTAGGAAATGAAGAAAGAAATTGCAGCCTTCAGTTATGCTCGGTGTTGATTTCCACATACTTCTCGTCTAATGTTTTCTTTTCACTGCATGTTGTTATCTGCGCATAATTAATTCAATAAAGATTACTTCTACAGATGTTAAACAAATATATCTTTGACTTTGTTAAGAAAGCTCTAATAAAGTCCTTTAACTGCTTTTATTTGATATTTTCGTCCTATATATATTTTATGTGACATACTGCTGTGATTGCCTTTGGAACGCTGCAGACCCGAACATCTCCCAGATAACTGCAGTAGCTCTCTTTAACAGAAAAGGATAAACTTTTTCTCATTGTTTTCCAACTTGGGGGAATACGTTGTTCTGAACTAGTCTGTGGTGCTGTAGAGTCCATCGCATATTACATGAAGGTTTTAAACCAAGTCTCATTTTGGTACCTGAAAAGTAAATCCTTTAGAAACCTCTCAATGCAGTTGAGAGGTGGACTTTTTTAATTGTGTGATAGCACCTCAAGGGGCTTTCACAGAATTAACAACCTAAAGAAAGTATGTAGGAGAAACACTCCACAAACTTAAGAACTTTTGCTATGGCATATTTTTGCCTGTCCAAAAAACCTAACTTGAAACAAAGCAAAATTTACTGCTGTTAACTTTCTAAGGTAAAGTTTAGTCTTGCTCGTAATAATGACAATCTTCTTGATACTGGAGAATAGCATTTGAATGTCAATTGTTAGTTGCAGGTTAGGTGGCTTGTAGCTGAATTAACTTGTAAATAGTTTTCTAGTTACCTGGAGAAAATTTTATCTGTTTAGTACATAAAAGTGAATACATTGTTGGTGATAAAAATATTTAAGTCCAAGCAAAGCAATACCCCATTGTGAAGATGTATGCATCTTCAAACCAGCAGAGAAAATTTCTCTCAGTTAATCTGACAGTTACTGTTTTTTAAAAAACTTTGCCTATCTTATGACAATAACATTTTCTATTGGTTGCGATAAAAGATGTGGCACCATACATTGCTGTTTTGTTCCATCACCTCACGTACACAAGGTCTGGTGATACTGAACGCCGAACTGTGCAATCCTTCTGTGTGTGTTTGGGTTCTTACCTATGTTTCAGTTTTCTTTTTTTTGTTTCTTTCTAGTCTTTGTCCAAACATTTGCGTACTATGCAGAATTTTTTCTTTTAGCTGTATTGTTTGTATGGGTATCAATAACAAATGAAATCACCTTTTTGGGGGTTTTTTGTCTTCTCTATTTTATTAATCACAGTATAATTTTGATCATTAACAACCTTACTCTTAAAAACCAGCATGAGTCTTAAGACTTTAAGATTTGTCTGTGAGCAGCTTACTCCTACTCTTGGTGTATTGGTTCACAGTGAAGGCAAGCCCAGGGGGAAGAACAAATATGTTGGAAATTTACACATGAATGCATACTACATTGGAAATATAATAAAGGAATTAAGGTTATTCTTCATTAACCTTGGCTGCTGTCACTGATTTTTGATGGGACTGTGGGAGCAGTTTGTTAGCCGTGCTCCCCAGGTAACTGTTGGGAAAACTGAACAGGAGTGACTGTGGAAACGAAGAACCAGAAACATTCCTGGGATGAAAACTTTTGCTCTTCAAAGCTTTGCTCAAACTCCTTCCTGTCACTAGTCTGGACAGGATACTGTACCTCTACAGGGGCTTTGGTTTTTTAATTCTAATTGCGTAAATCTTGGGTCTTCCATGACCAACTGGTAACTCTTTAACGGTTCCCACAAGCCACATCTTCATTTTCCCTCTCAGGGAAACAAATCGTATTTTAGTGTCTGAACCAAAATGGCAAACAGGGATGAAAGAAACAGAATGTAGAAACACAGCATTTCTGAGAAGTATGCCCTGGGAGTTAAAACTAAATACTTAAGTATCTAGGTATGTAGTGAAGGGTCTCCTTTCTCCAAATTCTCTAACTAAACAAAAAAAAAAAAAAAAAGGGCGGCGGGGGGTGGGGGGAGATGGTGAGGTTTTTTCCTCAGAGCCGTTACTTTGTCGCTCGTCCCTGGTTTGGGGATCTGGACCCTGCGGCAATGTCCTCCCCCAGCGACAGCTCGGGACGCCCGAGGGAAACTCGGGGCTGGCGTCGGAGAAAAAGCCTTCACGGGGCTGGAGACGACGCCGTCCTTAAAACCCGCCTGGGTGCTCGGCGGGAGGCTCTACGCGGAGCCGAGGTTTGGCGGCAGAGGAGCGGGCTGCGAGGGCGCCGCTGCCACCTGGGAACTCCCGGCCTGTCATCCCCGTGCCTCCCTGCCGCAGCCGCTTCGCGCCGGCACCTCCGCCGACCGGAGGACGACGAGCCGCCGGTGGCCCCCGGGATGGATGAGGCGCTGCGGCGCTGGGGTAGCCACCCGCTGCCTCGGCGGGGCCGGGCCGCCCTCTGGCTGGTGTCCGCCGCCTGACGGGCGGGGCGGCGGAGCGGCTCGGCCCCCGCTCCCTGCCAGGGAGGCTGAGGCACCGGCCGCCGCTGCCCGGCCTCCCCGCGCACCCGCCCCGGGGCAGCGAGGCGCCGGGAGGATGCGAGTGGGCGCTGCGGGCGGCGGCGTCGGGAGTTCCCGGCTCACCCCCCGCCCCAGAAGAAGTGCAGTAGTTTGTGAGACGCAAGATGGCGGCGCGGTCGTGAGCGAAGGCGGCAGGCGGGAGGGCGGCAGGCGGGCGCGGGCTGAGGGGGCGAGGCGGAGCGGCGCCGTCAGGCGTGCTCCCCCCACGCCCGCGCTTGCCCCCGGGGAACCGGCCAGGCGCTCTCCCGGCGGGGACGGGGCACCGCCAGCGCTCTCGCCGCCCCGCGCCTCCCCGGGGCAAGGGCGGCTCCTGGCCGGCGGGGGCGGGCGGGCCGAGCCGGGCCCGGCGGCGGCGACCGCCCCGCTCGCCTCCCTGTTGTCTGGCGGCGGCGGGCGAGCGCCCGGCGCTGTCCCCGCGGCCGGGGGGCATCGCCTGCCGGGGGCGGTGGGCTCCGAGCAATGTGGGGGAGCCAGGGTGGAAGGAGAGCCGGGGGTAACTTCGAAGTGGACTGCCGCGTGCTCCCCTCAAACACACACACACACACACCCACCCCCGGCCCGCAGGGGGGTTTAAACCCCTTCGAGTCCGAGGACGATCTCCTCTCCCCGTTCTTCCCTCCTCCGCCCTGTGCCAGCTGCGAAGCCGGGAGCCTGGGCGCGGCTTTGCTCGCCACAGGGCGGAGGAAGATTCGGCTGACTCGTCAGTCAGGGAGTCAAGAAGTTCAATCCCGGTGCCAACATACAGGGTTAGACCGGAGTTTTGAAAGATTGTGGCAATGAACCCAGAGCACGAATTAAGCCTGAACTAGCGTGAACAGCTGGTCTGCTCAGAAAGAGCTGGACAGCAGAGGCCTGGGTGCTCTTTACCCACTTTTTCCCCGCGGTCCCCTGCAAAATGGCTGCTGTTTGGATGCAAACCACACCACGATCCAAAGTGGTACTGCAAATATCTTCAATACTGCTTCTGGGCTCTTTCCTCAGACCCCTAAGGTGCCCCCAGTGGTGCATTTTCAAGCCTTTCTCACCACCTCCCAAGGCCCTGGGATGAGCCAGCCAAGAGGCTGCAGAGGCACCGGGGCAAGCGCCCTGCTCCACTGCAAAACCACCATCCTCCCACCGATGGCTGCATCTCCCTCTGCCCGTGTCCGCTTCTCCCTGCGGGTGCTGCGAGCCCTCGCACCCGGTTCTGCTCACATCTGCTGGAGACAGCCCTTGAGGCAGCCCTTGCCCAGCTGGGCGCTATCGCAAGGACCCTGTTTCTCTCGTGCATAACTTGCCCTCCCTCGTCTGCATCTCTTTGCTGGAGCCAGATGTTTACACTCGCTGCACATGCTGTCAGCTAGCCAGAAACACTAATATCCCCGTGGCAGAGCAACAAAGCCTTCCTAAGGATCCTCCGTGCCGCTCAGCCCGAGCCCTGCAGCTCCTGCCCTTCTGGGACCCCCACTGGCTTCGGTGGCTGCTGGGAGCATGGAGGAAAGGGGTTAGGTCCTCCTCAAGACTGTTTATTTGCTTCATTTTATCATGGTTGCCTTTAATTTTGAAAGCGCATGAATATGAAGTCTACAAATCACTGGAATAATACTGTAGCTAATTTTATGGCATCTTTAGCACCATCCAAAAAGAAAATAAAAAAAAAAATCCAACAACCAACCAACTCCCCCTGCAACGGAGCAATCTAAATAAAGGTTCTTAGGCAATACAGTATTTGCCTGGAGAGTTGTCAATGTTTCCACTGCCAGTTTGTCTTCCTAAAGGAACTAAGCTTTGGCACAGCTTATATCAGAAAAAAAAAAACCATATTTAAATGTTTCCAAAGGGGTATGGGATGGAGGGGGATGATGTGAGTTAAAATCTCTAGGGGTGCAGTAAAATGTTGGCCTAAGAGCCTCAGAAAGGAAACGGCCTCAATTTACCTGTATTTACTTGCCCGTGATTGTGTCAGCATTGCAGCCAAAAAGAAAGGCCTGTAACGAAGGCCTGCTTATATTATACATAATAAGAAAACGTAGCCAAGAAGAAAGGCCTGTAATGAAGGCCTACTTGTATTATAGGTGATAAGAAACTCTTCATTATTACTTTAGGTAGAAGGCTAACGATTCTTAGAATGAGCACCTGCTACACATCATGAGAAAAAGGAGGAGCTACAAGACACTTCAAGGTCCTTACGTACATACGTTGCAGAAAGGGAGGACATTAATTGCCTCCAGCAACATCCTTATCTTGGTGAGGCGTACAGCAAACAATTACCAACACCGAAATATTGAGAGACTAGGGGAAAGGTAATTTGGGCCAGGGTCCCCACGACCACCGACTCATAAGCCCCCTACCCAAATTATCCCACCTACTCAAAAGATAGAGGCGGAGAAAGGAACTGAGCATGCGTTCTAGTTTGCATACCAGGCGAAGAAATATGAACCAATTATTGTAACGGGGAGCGTACCACTTTGTAATCTTTGTAACATTTGTGTATAAATATGACAAGAGAACCAGCGTTAGGGGTGCCTGATTAGAGGAACTATCCTCCTGACACCCAGCGCTGCAATAAAGGAAATGCCTGCTTCTTAATGCTAAATTGGTGTTAAGGAGTTTTCTTTCATTCCCGAATTTCAGTGACAGCACGGGAGGGAGCAGAGCAGAGCAGGAGCCCTCACACACCCAGCCAGGTATCAGCAGCCAAGGTGTGGGTCCTCCTCGGGAAGAGCCAACTGCTGACGGTAGCGGTGAGGATATAATTTAACACCGCTCATTGCTAACGCCGAGGTGAGCTCAGCAAGCATGGGAGCTGCTACCCGCTGCACAACATTCTGCTGTGAAAAAAGCTGTCTCTATACGTCCGCACAGAGAGGCACGCAGACGTGCACGTGCAGATACCATTAATAAAAGCTGTCTTTCAGGAGCCTTCCTCTGTAGTGTAAGGAAGGTCAATGATTTTCTTGTCAGCAGCAGCTTTGCTTGAAGGAGAGCCTTTAGGACATGGCTCATCCTGTGGTGGGGAAGCAATGTTTCTGCATTAATCATGAACCTCCTTTCTTTTTTTCATGACTATATTCTGCCTGATGTAAGTATAGCCTGCCTGACAGTCTAAACACAGCCAGAAATGGTGTTTGCTTTATGGAGGAGGTGGAAATCCAAATAGAAAAGGATAGAGATATTCCAAGGGTCCTGTGTTGGGTTTGCATGGCAAGGTTTTGGTAGCGGTGAGGGTCTACAGGGGTGGGTTCTGTGAGAAGCTGCCAGAAGCTCCCCCTGTGTCTGACAGAGCCAATGCCAGCCGGCTCCAAGACGGACCTGCCGCTGGCCAAGGCCAAGCCAATCAGCGCCTCTGTGATAACATAGTTAAGAAGGAAAAAAAACAGAGAGCTTTTGCAGCCGGAGAGAGGAGTGAGAAGATGTAAGAAACTCTGCAGACACCAAGGTCGGTGCAGAAGGAGGGGGAGGAGGTGCTCCAGGTGCCGGAGCAGAGATCCCCCTGCAGCCTGTGGTGAAGACCATGGTGAAGCAGGCTGTCCCCCTGCAGCCCATGGAGGAAGGATGAGGGGGTGTAGAGATTCCACTTGCAGCCCGTGGAAGACCCCACACCAGAGCAGGGGGAGGCACCTGAAGGAGGCTGTGACCCCATGGGAAGCCCATGCTGGAGCAAGCTCCTGGCAGGACCTGTGGACCCGTGGAGAGAGAGGAGCCCATGCCAGGGCAGGTTTGCTGGCAGGACTCGTGACCCTGTGGGGGACCCCACGCTGGAGCAGTCTGCTCCTGAAGGTCTGCACCCCATGGAAGAGACCATGCTGGGAGCTTTCAGCTGCTGCAAACAGAAAAGGCAGGATGCGACAGAGGTGTATGGTCACCATCCCGTGTGAAACTATTTCTAATTGCTGCCACATAGATGACTGCATGCGTTTCTACATGTTCATAAAGCTCTAGGCCTATTACCAAGCAAATAAACGAACAAAAACCCCCAAACAAAACCAAGCAGCTACATTTTGGAGGTTCACCTAGCTTATTCACTGCAGGTGAATCCTACAGAGGCTCTCTGGTACGAGCAGCTAGTTCCAATGGCATCCATGTTGATGAAACAAATTTTCCAAAAGATGCGTTTCATGACTGTAGCTCTCAGAGCTGAAACATATCTAAGGGCTCTACTGTACCATTTCCACAGTGGGCAGTAACTTTGGAGCACACACTGTTAGCACCCTGACTCTCTGAAAAACCTGTGTGGCTTCTCTACACACAGAAGCAGACATGAACAACAACAACCCCCCCCCCGCCCCCCGCCCCCGAAATCTGCTTCCTTAGGAAGCCAGCTTTAAAAAGTTGGTTTCACCTCCACAAATTAGGTCACAGCTTAAAAATGTGACAGAAATTGTGTTGGCAAGCCCCTGCACCGCATGGGATTCCTATCTGGTCCCATTCTCCCCACACAGGGGAAACAGCCGTGTACTACTCCCTCTCTCGTCAGGGCAGGTAAAGAGCAGGCCTCCTCTGCTTTGGCCAACCTCCAGGACTCCAACCTAGCAATTTTCCTAACTTCCTCACTGCAATATCCCCTGAAGATGAGGCCCTTGTTCTACCCTCTGCAATCCACGCAAAGGAATCTCCTTTACCCCCTGCAGCTAGGCCATTTTTAACCCTTTCCCCAACTGTAGCCTAGGATAGCGGCTTCTACGAGGGACTGGAAAACCCTTATAACACTGGAACTGTAGGAATGTAAAATTCTCACACTGGGTTTTGAAAGAATTTCAGAAAAGTAGGTATTAGTATTTTATCCTTGATGAGCTTTATGTCAACCTAACTTCAGGTTTCGAGTCATCACTGCTAGAAATAAAGGTTCTTTTCAGGTTCCTAATAACTGAAAACATGCAAAACCCAAAACCAAACCCCCAAATCCATCATAACGACTGTTAAGACATTAGGAACCAACAGTACTAGCAGGCTGCTAGTGGGCTATTTTCAAATTCAACAAGCCCTTTTAAATTAAAGATGAGGAAGAGAACCAAAATCAAGAACAGCAGCCTACACCAGCTGCGGCAACACAGCAGTCAGAGTCCATTACAGGTTGAATTCTTTCACAAGCTTTATATCCTCCCATAAATTGTGCTTGACACACTGCTGTTCTTTGTGTGCCGCCGTGGAGCATCTGGCTTCCTCTGCAGCCTCCCGTCGGGCAGCCTTCTCGTCTCCAGGCTGAAGAGACCCCGTCTCCAGGCCCCAGGGACCTCGGTGGCCCGCTGAGGGACTTCTCCTGGCGCAGCGGCTGAAGCTGTGACGCCATGTTGTCTTGTCCCCTTTTCTCGGGGCTCAGTGCAGAAGAGATGACACCCCTTCAGAAGGGGTGAGGGGTAGGGCAGAGGACGGGGGACGGGAAGGAAGCCTGCAGGCCGGCCAGGCGCGGAGGGTCAGCCTCCCGGCTAGCGCCGAGCGCGGAGGCAGGGCCGGCGGTGGGGCACTGGCCGGATGACCCTACGGCACCGCGTGGATGGTGGTGTGGAGGGGAGCCCTGGCACGATGTTGTGGTGCCAGGGGAGCCATCCTGGAGGTGGATCCACCTCCATCGGCTCCTCCTCGTCTTCAGGTGGATCCACCTCCATTGGCTCTGCACCATCAGCTACGTGGAAGAGGACCGCGTAGCTGATGGTGCCTCCCCTCTGACGCAGCCTCTTCCTCCGCGCCTCCTGCAGCTCCTCCTGTGGGCGCCCACACAGAGGTGAGCGCCCGCTCGCTTCGCCTCTTTGTCTCTTCATTCTTCCAACCACTGGAGAATTCGAGGACTCGAAAGCTCAGCGAATGTGGGACAAGTGCTGGGGGGCCAGTATTTATAGGGTCCGGAACAGAATGTGGTGAGGTAGCTTGTGACATCAGGAGGCCACTGTGATGGCTATGCAAATAGCCATCAAGGGCTATCCTGGCAGTTGGGGAGCCTGTGGCCTTAAAGGTACCCTACTGGGGGTAGGGGAGGGCGGCCCTTTCCTGGGGATCGCTCCCCCGTGTCCATTCCTAATGGAGGCACATTTCAGGGATCAGGTCTGAAATGTGGGTAAAGATTTTTCTGAGGAGGGATGGAGATGTTAGGACTCTACCCACCCAACCTTTTTGGCTCCATTTTAATGGTCAAGGGATTGGTAAAAATCTGTGTGAGCCAGACGGAGACTTTCCACCAACTTTGGTGGAGCTTGGATCAGGCCCAATGTGAGTGGGTTCTCCAGAGCTCGGGGAGAAGAGGGGGGAGCTTTGCAAGGTCTAAGTGGTCCAGAGAAATGAGGATCGCTCAGCTGCCATCCCCCTGGAATGAGCACACGGTTGTTTCCAGCAAAGGCAATCTGTTCTTTCCACTCCTGAACGTTTATTTGGGTCAGGGTGGGAAAATCCGATTTAGATGCCAAAGTCCCACTGGGGTGGTAAAAATATAAATACCACCTATGATTACGTGTGTATTCTGAAAAGTGGTTAGTGAGTGTGTTTATGACATTTGGCCACTCGCAGGGAGTTACTCTCTCTCTGCCCCCTCCCCTCAATTCACGTGCTTCCACTCAATACGAGTCCTGCCGGGGCCTGTAAAACCACTGCGGGGGGATGGAGCCAGGGCGATCCTGTACCCGGCTCCTCGCAGGGCTTCCCACAGCGCAGCCTGCAGAGAGGAAACCAGCTTCCGTGCTCTTGGCCCCACCTGAGCGAGCCATTGCACGGATGTGTTGTGATGCTTTCCCAGTGCTAAAGCTACATCATCTGTTCAGGGACCCATTTCACGCCTCATCTACCAAGGATGTGAATTGTTCACAGCATCATCCTTGGACCCTTCTCCCCAACAGGAGCAGGCCACGTGTTTCATGGTGGCAGCGCTGAATTTGACCTGTGATGGATCAAGTGGGGCAGAGGGCAAGGAGGATGAGTGCTATGAAGATGCTGTTACCATCCTTCTACCAACCTAGCAGAAGAATCCATTGCTGCTTTCTCAGGGTGGATGGCAATGGAGCCCTGTTGTGATGTGATTCACGTTTGGTTACTGGGAAAATGGAGAGGAGCTTTACCGACTATGTGTGAAGCCACATGACATCTAAAATCACAGCAGCTATCAATCCATCCCAAACCCGCAGTGCTTTGTGCAGAGCACTGCTTACAGACGCAGTTCTCAGCCTCTCCCAGCCCTGGCCAGACAGGGAACAGCAAGAACCCAGAGCAATTTTGGCACTGCTAGGAACAGATCGGATCCACGCTGCTCCAGCCCTAGAATGCATCATCTCCATCCAAGAGCTACAACTGCCCATCCCAGCGCTGTTCCTGCATGCATCTTTCCACTAGAGGAAACTTCAGCTGGAGAAGACGGTCTTTCTAAGCTTTGCATCCAAAACAACGTGATTACACCTTGGTTTCTGAGTGTTACATAGGACAAAGGCAGCACGTCACAAAGCGGGGCCACTCACTGTGGCTTTCAAAGTGAGATTTACATTTGTATCGTGCCTTACGTACCTTGATCTTGTAGAGAGGGCTGGGATGTGTTTGCAGACTAGGTGGCCTGTGAACTGGGCAGATAGTCCAAAATAGTCCTTTTTTGGCTATTCGGAACTGCCAGTGGATTTGTGCCTCTCGTCCAAATGGTGCTAATTAAAACCTCTTCAAGCTCATCCCCCTGATTACGGAGAGAGGGCTGAGACCACAAGCAGAGCACAGTGGAGAATGCCACAGCCCATAGGCTGACCCCACACCACTCTGCAGACCCCACGTTTGCAGTTAGGGCATTATTTACTCTGCTACTAGCAATGTTCTCTTAAAATATATTGAAGGAGAGATTGGGAAAATGAAGTGTATGAGATTTAGCTCGCACTAGAGGATTTCAGCATCCAAGAAAGCCAGAGCGTCCAGTCCCTCAGACTTAATAGAAACCTCCTGCTTTATTAATGTTGCCTTATTTTTTATTTTTTTTTTTCCCCCTTGTCCACAGGTCCTGGGCAGAAAGTCAAAGCTGTATTTGAGGAGCTTTCCTGGAGGTTTTCATTAATAACACGGCCAGGGAATCCACTGCAAATGTAAAAATAATAGATTTGAGAGCCCTAAAAGGATGGAGATTTACTCACTGTGGAAATATTAGTAGGAGCGGGGCGTTCCCATGGCTCGGCGTTGCCTGCCAGTGAGCTTTGAAAGCTGCCCGAAGGCCAAGGAGATGCTGGGGAATGGGAGCAGGAAGGAAGGTTGCCTCTGAGCGGCACGGCAAGGCAGCTGCGGCGGCTCTGCTCAGCACTGATCTTCCACTGCTGGTGGACATGCCTAAACATAGGATCGTTTCAGGTCCTTCCCAGGCTAAAGAGAAAAAGGTTAGGTGGACAGAGAAGATCTGCTCCTTGTTCCCACCTTGGAGATGAAGGTGCAGGGTGGTGCTGATCCTCAGCAGGTCAGGAGGGACACGCAGAGATGCGGGCAGGAGAGAGGGATGCTGCTTGGTGCGAGAGAAGGACAACAGCATCCAGTTCTTGTGGGGCTGCTGAGACCACGTCCCTTGCTTCCAGCTGACTCTTGCCAACAGGACTGTAACCGTGGGATAGGGGCCCTGAAACAGAAACTATAGGATCAGGTTGAGATAATTAGTTTGTAACCAAGGTAATAGGCAATGAAGCTCACTGACCATGGCAAGGTACAGTGCTGCTATGTCCCATGTACAGTCCCTACCAAACTGAACAATAGGTTTGGAGATGTTAATCTTATGAAGTAAGTTGCTATGGACAGGTGCATCCACAGCAAGGACACTGCACATGCCTGCAAGAAGAGGGTCACGCAGCGGACACGGGTGCGCGACCACTGACGACCACCAGAGACCCTTGAGGACCACCGACTCAAATCACTGAGCATGCGTGACGGGGAGGAGAATATGGAAATGGATTCCAAGAAATGATTATCATAGGACTGCCTTTTCTGAGAAAAATGATGACTATGTATGTTTTGATCCTACATACCCTGTGTGTTGGTGATCACCTGGCATGCACGTTGGGTGGAGCTGATTCCCCGTGCATCCAGCGCTGCAACAAAGAATGCCTGCCTTTTAACACTACATTGGTGTTATGAGGTTTATTCCCAGGTTTCTGTGACAAACCCAAAGGTATGCTGTGGCATTGCTTCACTTTTGGCCCCTTTCCTCAGGCTTGGTAACTCTTTTGCAGAGCCTGCTTTTTCCTCTTTGTAACAGGCGATGTCTGGGGTTCCACAGGTTGCTTCGTTGTGGGGCACCACCTGTACCCCTGGATTTGCCTTCATCAATGCATCCTTGTACTAGGAAAGAAACGTAAAATTACCAGTCGTGCCAGTGATGACATTATACTATCCACAGGGATAGCAAAGCTAAAGATACAAACAGATTTCCTCTGATTTCCAATATAACCTACAAGTAATCCACAGAACATAAGATCATCCTTTCACCTCTGGCTAATAAGAAAGCCTTGTCACCTCTTGATCATCTGCTGCCATTTTTTCCCCCTTTTCTCCTGGCAAAACTTGTCAAATTCACTTTCCTCTAAACTGTTCATGGTTTTGGTCAATCTGCTTGCTCTGAGGAATCTATTTCATGGACAAACTCTAACCAGTTCTGCTCAGCATGAAACTCGGGAGTCAAGAGCGCAGCCTGGAAACTGGTGACAGCCCACTGACTTCAGTGCTAGAAAACTATTTTCTGGGACTTCACGCTTTTCATATGCAGCAGTAAAGGAAGAAAGTATAAATTCCTGAGCTGGCCGTAGCATTGTTGTTGCTCAAGCATGTATTGCACATGGTAATGCACCTTTCTTGGATTTTGGTTGTTCAGATGAGGCGCCTCCAGCCTTTCTCTTTCTCCTTGGCACAGCTGAATTTCTCCTGTCAAAAGGAACAGGGCTGTACTGAGGGAGGAGGTTGAATTTCTTCTCAAATAATTCTTCCAACTGTGCTAAGCTAAAGGGCAGGCAAAACCAATCAAATTAAATGTAACTGCATTTCTGTAGAAAAAAAATATCTTGTTTAGGAGAATGTGTGCATATATACATTCCTGTCTACATAATGTAGAGAGAGGGGGAAAGAGAGAAGCGCGCACACACGGTAAACATCATACTGTTAACCCAAGTTTGGGAGGAGAAGGTACACTCCAGCTTCTGCATTTGTAACTCAGTACAAATTGATTAGTTGCGTATATTAAAATTAGAAAAAATACAGACATGGGTTTCACGCTGGGGACATTTAGCTCTCTTTGCTGCACAGATTGGTACAGGAGCTGTGTCTGCTCTGTGAGGGGAAGGAAAACAAGACCATAAAGAAACCAACCAATAACATGGTTTGTAAAACCTCATGTGAAAGTCCTAACATTGGAATGGAAACAATAACAATTCAAAGCAGAGGAATCCGAGTGTCCCAGAACAGTAGCTTGTTTCCCACTTCTCTTACCCAGCAGAGAGATGCCTCAGCCCCAGTGCGTGAGGATTTACAAGCGGTGACTCAGACTGCAGCGTGGGGCTCTGCAGGGCTACAGCCCCCTCTCCCTCCGGTGCTGCTTTGCCAGCACCCGTTTCTCCTGACTTTTGTGGTACCCACCCCACGGATAGATTTTCACTGGGCTTTTTGTCCTGCCGGCTCCATCTGTTTCTCAGCCCCAGCTCTGTCTGCTTGGGAAGGGCGACGTGAGGCTGTGCCCCCTTTCCCACTGCTGGCACTCTTCCTCCAGGTGCCACCGCTCTGCCAGGACCGGTCATCTCCGGTGACACATGCCACCCTGTTTGTGCTGTAGCCAGGACTGCCTCTGGTCTGCTCCCGTTTACAGCAGTATCGCTTCGGAGTAAGACCGTCCATGCCAGTGCTGTGCTTTGGGGGAGCTGCATTCAAGCCCTGACAAGGAGGAAGAAAAATCAGAGGTGGCATTCCAGATTTTTCAGTTTCAATGGGAAAAGACTCCCAAGGCAGGTTCCCTCCAATCCGTGGGCCAGTCTCGATGCACCAGGTGTTTTGGAGAGGATAGCACTGTTCTGGTGTCAGATTATGTTCTTCTGTCCCGACACCCACCAAGGCTTTGTTTTAAGATATTTAGGAACTGGATGACGTTTCTGTGAACCCTGCAGCCACCTGCAGGCTTTGAAACCTGCCAGTTGCATGGTCTTGGGGTGCAAGTCGGAGGGGTTGTTCAGTTTGCGCGCTGCCGTGCCCGCTCCAGCCGTGGCACGGCTGATGGTGTGCCCCAGCTGAGGATGCCTCTGCAGATACGCCTCATTTTGCAGAGCCAAGAATAGGAACCCTGACAAGCATCAGCATTTCCAAACCTGAATCTAGATAAAGTTAGTGCCAGGTGAGAGGTGGGTGACAGGGTCTCAGCTTGGGCTGAGCCCATGCAGAGGAGCTGCTGCAAGGAAAGAGTCCCTTTTCCTCGACGACAAGTGGCTTGAAGGGTTTGCGTTCTCCGCTCCACAATAACTTGTAGTAAGCAGGGTGCAATCTGCTAAACCTTATTGTGATTGGTTGTTTTTCCTGGTGGAAAAAGAGTTTACAATGGGTAGAGATCATTATGAAAGGAGGACCGCAGCCTTTCACACGTGCTGGTCCTCCAGGTACATGCAAAGAGAGGTCTGTGTGGATACCAGAGCTCCTGCGAAGGAGCTCAAATACCCAACCAGCATGTTTCCAGCCAGCTGAGACCTCTGGCCACCGGTGGCCTGGGAGAGGGAGGGAGGGAGAAGTGAGTTTTCTTACCAGCTGGGGAAAAAAGGCAGTGAAGCCTATGGATGGAGACGGACTGCAGGGTCAGATGCCAAAGCAGCCTTCCTAGGGCTGCTGGTCAGACCCCTGACAAGCCCCGGTACCCTGGGAGGCAGCAGCCAGCCCTGCAGCCTGCTAGCGAAACACTTCAGCTCCAACACGGCTCCTCCTTCTGTGCTTTTCAACAGCTCTGCAGCCCCCCAGCCCCAGCCCGCTGCGCTGGTGGGCCGGGGAGCTGGAGGATTTTCCCAGCGCTCTGATCTAACAGCACCAGTGGGACTGTTTCCAGCACGCTGCCACTGGAGGGCTTATCGGCCTCCCTCCCTATCTCCCACCACCCCGGCCTGATAAACGAGGGGCTGGTGGCAGCCGGGGGAAGCGCCCAGAGCAGGGGATGGAGCTGGGGACTGGCCAGACACAAAGGTGGCAGGGCTGGGGTGCTTCTCCCATGAGCCCCTCCTGTCAATGAGGATGTTGATACCTGTGACTATGGAAATCTTAAGATCAATTCAAGCAATTAGAGCCATTGCTCAATCCATGTAACCAAGCAAAAGGGAAACCGTTGTCACTTAGGAAACAATTAGTTGTAAGATAAGGAGCTCTGGAACAATCTCATTTTAAAGAGCTGGGCCTTGGAAGAACAGATGTGCAAAAACAGGTAAGAGAGTTACAAGGTGATCCCAAAACTGGCCTTGAGGGATAAGGTATATGTGATACCAGGAGTGAGTCTGAAGACCCCCGAGGTGTCAACAAACATGGGGGAAAGACCTTAGCATATGCTAACGAGTTCCCAAGGAAGATCCCTGCCTGTGATAAGCACTACTGGCAAAGATACTGAATATGTCTATGAACATAGTAGAAATACTTGCTAGTTTTGTCTTTTGGGTGTGCACCTTAGGTGGAGTTATCCCCCGTGCACCCAGCGCTGCAATAAAGAATGCCTGCTTTCTAAAACTTCCAAATAAGCCTTAGAGAGTGAATTCTTTTGCCGCTTTCCAGTAACAGTGTGGTGGAGGGGAAGCAGCAGAGCAGGCCCTTCCCCACAGGGTAACAGAGAGCAAAGGGTCATACTGGGGAGCAACCAGCTTCCAGGCCTGGGGCAAAGGGAATGCCCAATGGAGAGGTGATGGGAGCATTGTGGGAGCGAGGAAATACATCCCCACAAAACTCAGAGGCACACCACAGTGGCTCTAGTATTTCTTGCCAGGTGGAAAGTAACTGCTGACACCTGCCTATCTTGGGCAGGAACAGGTTTTCCCTAAATTAGCCTAATTAGCAGGGCATAAAAAGCAGCTCACCTGGGGCTGTGTCTCTCTGCTTTGTGTTGGAGGGGTGGCTCTGAGCTGCAATAGCCTGGGAGTATCTGGGCTGTCCTGGATGCTAAAGGTGTGTCTCCCTTACCCACTGAGCAGAAAAGTTCAAAAAGACTTGTTGGTTTTTTGGTTTTTTTTTTAATCTTCAGGAAAGATGCCCTGGTGTGTCCCTGTGGACACCTGAGCAGTCCCTGTGCATCCCTGGGGGTCCCTCAGCTGCTCCCTGGCTGGCCTTCAGCTGCTGTGGGTGTGGGACATACAGCTATTGCTCTCTAGTGGCTCCTGGCCCTGGGAAGGCTGGTTCCCCCCACCCCTGGCACTGGGGATGCTCGGGTCCTGCTTCCGGTCTCCCCCACTCCGGGACACCCGGGCCTGGCATCGTGGGTACGATCGCACTCGGCAGCAGCTTGCCCACGCCTGGAGGTGGCTCACCCACTCGGTGGCACCTTGTCCCTTCATCTCATGGGGGCTGGACTGTACCAGGAACAGCTGGTGGTGGTGTTTTGGGTTTTTTTTGCCCAGGGTTTGGTGTGACAGACCCGACTTGCAGCCCCTGGGCACGGCTGATGGGCACTTACACCTCGCACTGGGTTGTTTCCCAGCCTGGGAGAAAGTTTTCCCCGAGCAAGGAACCTCATGTTGGAGATTTTGGAGAATAAATGAAATAGGGAGTTTGTCTCAGAATACTCCATAGCTTTCTTGTAATGCATTTTAAACCGTTCAAGCTGAGAGGCGCGAGGCTTTGGTAAAATGCACGTACAGGAAACCCAAGAGGGAGGTAGTGAGACTGTGTGGGAGCCAGGGCCCAGCTCTGCAGCATTGCTGTGAGGCAAGAAATTGAGGAAACTAAGGGGCAAGCTGAGGGAATGGAAGGATATTTGTAAGGGGAATGGACTTTGCATAACTCCTGGGATTGAGGGAGGGTCCTCCCTGTGTGCAGGGCCTTGTGAAATGCTGGAGACTCCGCATCTATTTTGGAGGGTTGTGGTGGGTTGACCCTGGCTGGGGGCCAGGTGCCCCCCAGAGCCGCTCTATCATGTCCCTTGTTCACCAGACAGGGGAGAGAGAAAAAGTATAACAAAAAGCTTCTGGGTCAAGATAAGGACAGGGAGAGATCACTCACTAGTTATCGTCACGAGCAAAACAGACTGGACTTAGAGAGGAAATTCATCTAATGTATTACTAAGCAAAACAGAGGAGAGGAATGAGAAATAAAATCAAATCTTAAAACACCTGCCCCCACCCCTCCCATCTTCCCAGGCTCAACTTCACTCCTGGCTTCAACCTCTGCCCCCCCTCAGCAGGACAGGGGGACGGGGAATGGGGGTTAGGGTCAGTTCATCACACGTTGTTACTGCTGCTTGTTCCTCCTCAGGGGGAGGACTCCTCTCATCGTTCCCCTGCTCCAGCATGGAGTCCCTCTCACGGGAGACAGTCCTTCACCAACTTCTCCAACATGAGTCTCTCCCACGGGGTGCAGACCTTCAGGAGCAGACTGCTCCAGCATGGGTCCCCCACGGGGTCACAAGTCCTGCCAGCAAACCTGCTCTGGCGTGGGCTCCTCTCTCCACGGGTCCACAGCTCCTGCCAGGAGCTTGCTCCAGTGTGGGCTTCCCATGGGGTCACAGCCTCCTTCAGGTGCCTCCCCCTGCTCTGGTGTGGGGTCCTCCATGGGCTGCAGGTGGAATCTCTACATCCCCTCATCCTTCTCACAGAAGCCACCCCTGTAGCCCCCTACGCCCCCCCAGGCTACCAAAACCTTGCTATGCAAACCCAACACAGGTTGCTAACCAATTTGTGGCTGCTAATTATGTCCATTGTATAGCCCCAACCTGAAGTGAACGATAGAATAAAGCTTGTAGTTGGCAGTGGGTGCAAGTAATATTTTATTTTCTGTCAAAACCATGTCCTTTGATTGAACTTTGTTCATTATAATCCTAATACCAAAACACACCTCCATTCTAAAAGCTACCCACCTTTGAGGTATGAGCACCCCTCACTGGGCATGCTCCTTGAATTTCTCTAAGCATATAGCTTTAAATCGAAGTGAGAAAACTTTCTACCCATCACAATAAGGTAACTATGTGATGCAAATGGAATTTTGTAATGGTTTTGTAACCTAAGTGTATAAACGTATAAGGGATTAAAGGCTAGGTGTGCATGTTAGGAAGAGAGATCCCCCATGCACCCAGCGCTGAATAAACCAAAGTTGGCTTTCTAAACTGCATTTCTGTTTGGAAAGTTGTTATTGCCCTTTGAGCGGTAACAAGGGGGACCGGCATGAGTGAGGTGAGAGGTTCTGGGAGTGGAGAAATAAGCAGGGCTCCTAAGCTTCCTTTCATGGTTATTGACAGTTTGTCTCTCTTTTTTTTTTTTTTTTTTTTTTCCCTTTTAGAGGGCAAACACTGAGAAAAGCAACAGTCTGTGGAAACACAGCATTTTGAAGAAAAGTATATGGTGGGAGTTAAAACTAAATCTTAAAACTAAAATGTGCAGATACCTATTAATGGAAGAGATCCTCTTTCTGCAACTTGTGGAACTAGGTTTTCAGTTGGGAGGCGGGTGAGCCCACTTTCTGCAGGAAGGAGGGGTTTCCTCACCTGAGGGAGTGGGTGATTTTGCCTGGGTTTGGAGCAGCTTGGGCGCTCCCTCCCCCCCTTGCTCTGTGTGACTGGAAGGCTCCAGCTGGGCATAGCACTTGTAACCGGTTCCTGGTGGGACTCCCCCAGGGGTGGGGTGCTGCCAGTACAGGCCTCAGGGCATTAAAGGGCCCTCCTAGGGTGAGGGATTGTTGCCGGAGCATTCTTTCAGCCTCCTGCAAGGCTAGACTGACCACAAAGAGGCCTTTCTCCCAGACCCAGTATCGCTTTTCTGCAGCTTTGAAGCTGCCTGAGTGAAACCCTCCGTTGCACGCTGCCACACGTGTAGAGATGCCCCAGGAAGGGCAAAACCCCGTTCCACCTGGAGTGGATCTGTGGGGTGTGCTGGGCCCAAAGCTTGCTATGCCCCTGCTTCAAAACCCAGTAATTTTGGGGCTTCCTCATGAAGAGGGGTCCAATCCCAGGAAGCTCTTTTGCACGTTAGATCGTACAGGGGACAAGCTGTGGCAGAGAAATCCGGACTGTGCTTCCTCCAGAATCCCAGCAAGCCTAGGGTATGTTGCAGCTCCTTTTTGTTTTCTGGGCTTTCTCTCTGTTGTAAGGTGGCCAAGGTTTTGTTGGAATACACACGGCTCCTCCTTTCCACCAGCTGCCTAAGAACTTCACCTCAGCGGAGGGGAGTTGTACCTTTTCTGCCGGAACCTGAAGTTCTCAACTTTCCAGGTGAGTAATTCTTTTCTTTTGGGTTTGTCCCACTGCAGGGCCATCGGACCCCCCCCCCCCCCCCGATACATCATCAATGTATTGGTACGTTTTAACTCTCCCCTCGGGGATGATTTCTGATAGTGCTGGGGCCATGGCGTGATGTGCCAAGGTAGGCAAATGCCCATATCCTTGTGGCAAAGGAGTAAAGGTCTATTGTATACCTTCCTGTGTGAATGCAAATCTATCTCGGTCGCCTTCCTGTAGAGGAACCATGAAAAACATATCTGTTACATCAGTGGGGGCTAAAATGTTGTGGGACTGTTCCTGTATGGTGACAATCAGTTGGGCTGTATTAGGCACGGCCGCAATCAGGGGACCAGTGCCTGCGTTTAAGGGCCAATAATCGATGGTTAGCCGC